>NC_081534.1:11936765-12214265 GCF_030273125.1 Centropristis striata | reverse complement strand
TTCAACACAAAGATAATTATTACCCAACTCTGTAGTCCCCTCAGCTCGATGGAACATTTTAGTGTATTTAGCTCATTGCTTTTTCTCTTTTTTCGGCCTGCAACTTTACTATTTGGTCACACCAGTAGCCAAGATGCTCTGTACACTACCTTTTCAGTACTAATGCTCCGTATTGTCATGAATTTGCCAATACGATGCACCTCATGACAACTCAATAGGGGTTACAACTCAATATTGCGATACTGTAAGCAAGTTGATATGTATAACTTTTTATCAAATTTTAGGACACTGTTCCGAGTATAAAGAACACACCATCATCTGCACAAAGTTGGTTAAAAAACAAGTGTTCTTTTGCAATCAAAACAGTGGAATCTGCAAATGTATTAAGCACATAAGTCGCTGTAACATCGACAACAACTTAAGATCAGCAAAATCATGTTGAGAACTCAGTTTTGGGGCGATTGGCAGTTTTTGTTGAAACTTTGAAAACAGGATTTTTAGAAAATTGAGAAAAAGTCATAAAAATGTGACATTTTTAGAGCAGATGAATTACATACTATATTAAGAGATTAACATGATAAAAGACATTTACTCTAAGCCAAGATGTGTTACATAATTGCTAAAATGTAATTTTGAGCGTCACCTTAAAATCAATGAGTGTCATTATATGGGCTACGTTGTGGGTGAAATTTTCAACCCAACTGCCATTGTTGGTGAGCTTTGGTCTGCAGGATTTTGCTGCATGAACACTTTTAGCCAAGAAAAATAAGAAAAATGTGAAAACAAAAAAACAACAATAGGGCTCCAGCAGCCAGCGTCACTGCTTGGACCCCTAATGATGTCTGAAACTACAAAAATACAGCCAAAACTCTAACCTTGATCTAAACTCAAGAAATATACATTACAGTGAAAGGCTTTTCCTCCCTCGAGCATGTGCAATAAAACAAACATTACTGCGTATACACCCAGGCTAAATCCATTACATTCAAAGCTGGAAATCAACACCAAACATCCGAACCCTGGATCTAGTTTGACTGTGGCATGCCAGTCAATCAAATCCATTATCTACAGCAGCAAAACAGCCAATCTGTGTTCAATCAGCTGCTTCTGTTTTAACAAGTAAAAACCAACTCCTGTCGCTGCACATGAAACTATTCAGTAACAATGAATAATCAAATCGAATCAGCAGCAATAATAGCTCAGGGCTCCCAGTGACAAAATTGGCTGGTAGGAATGTCCCACTAGAGACGTGTTGATGAAAAAAGGCAATTTCATGCCACGATTTCAACAAATGCATCCATTGATCAAACACAGTCAGGGTTGATGCATTTACTCAGTGAATCAGGGTGGATGTTTTAACTAGAACGTCTATGATTAAATGTGCGGGATCCTCTGATTCATTGTCTCAATCGGCAGTGCAGAATGAATACTTGGGGGGAGTAAAATTAAGTGACTATTAGCATTCAAACTGGCCGCAGCAATCTGTTTTTTTCTTCACTTTCCTTGCAAGATGAATTGGGTGGTTTTCAATTTGATTTACTGTCATATTTCTTCGACAATTTATCCTGCAGTAAAAAGCTCGCCCTGCACTGACAACAGCGGCTATTGATGTTGATATGAAATTGATATGAAAGAGACGTATTTTTTTCTCTCTTAGATAAGCGATCCTATCTTCCCTAGAGGTTTAGTTGCTCCAACTTTCTCTCTGTTTGTACTTCTTCTTCTCTTTTTCCCTTGCCCCCTCTTTCCCTCCCTTCTGTCTCCCCTCTCTTGAAAGGGACTCTGATTCACATGTGGCTTCATCCCATAACACGTCATCTTTTATAGCTCCTATCATACCTTCGCCTGTCTAAACCTCTCCGTCTCCCTGTCCGCCCCTGATGCCTGCCTTCTCTACCCCCAATCTTTCAGTCTTCTTTAAGTTCTTCTGCTCTTTCCATCTTTTGTTTTTATCTCTTATTCTACCACTATCCCTGCAGTTATCTCATTCTCTCTGTCACGATTGTGTGTTTCCAGACTGGAATGAGACAGATATGGGATTCAAAATGGCACTGTTTTTGACACTTTGTGCACATATGCAAGTGTGTGTCCCTCATGTGTTCTTCTGACTGATAAAATGAATGGCAGCTTCTCCGACTACTGGCAGAGCAAACAGACACACACTTTGGCACATGCGGTATGCAAAAAAGCATGCGGGACAACCCTCCCACACAGCACCCCACCCCTTTCAGTAAATGATTGACAGCTGAGCGAGGCGTGTGTGTGTATCTATGTGTCTGTATCCGTGTGTCATCTGACGCCCAGAGGGTGGCTGCATCTTTTATATGACACAGTGGACTACTGACAGTTCACTGTCTAAGTGTGTGTGTTTGTGTGTGTGTGTGTGTGTGTGTGTGTGAGAGAGATAGAGAGAGAGAGAGAGAGAGTTGATGTGAATATGCGAGTGTGTGTTTGCGACATGGTGACAGTTCCCTCTCCACAGGCTCTTCTCCAAATCTGTCAGGGATGCCACATCAGAAATCTTTTTAAAGATTAATTCTATGGCATTGCTGCTATATAAGATAGTGCGGTGGTGAGTGGCAGCAAGGATGGGAGTGTGACAGACTGATATATGGTATGAATCTCAGGCTTAAACTCAAATTACCGTCAAGACAGGATGTACACCTTATCTTGCCTCTGGGGCTCTACGGGGGCCTTATGGGAAGCAACGATACACATTAGATAGAAAGTTCTATCAAACGCAAACGGTTGAGAAGGCAAACATGTTGTAACAAGACTGGTGATAAAGAAGTTTATCAATCAGTTGTTGAGCAGAAATTTTACAGAACATATATTTTTTAATCATATTGATTATCCTTAACCGCTTATCCGCACTCAGGTCACAGGGGGCTGGAGCTGATCCCAGCTGACATTGGGCGAGAGGCAGGAGACAGGTACAGATACATAGAGAAAGACAACCATTCACGTTCTCATTCACTCCTACGGGAAATTTAGAGTCACCAATTAAACCTAAGTGCATGTTTTTGGACTGTGGGAGGAAGCCGGAGAACCCAGTGAGAGCCCACTCTGACACAGGGAGGACATGCAAACTCCACAAAGAAGAGCCGCAGGCCGGAGTCGAACCGGTGACCCTCTTGCTGTAAAGCAAGAACCACTACAACACCGTGCAGCCCTTTTTAATCATGTCATTTTTTTGCATAAAACAAAGGCTTCACGGTCTCGTCTCACAGCGAGAGGGTCGCTGATTCAATTCTGGCCAGTGGCTCTTCTATGTGGAGTTTGCATGTTCTCTCCAGGTCCTCCTGCTTCCTCCCACAGTCAAAAGACATGCAGCTTAGCTTGCCCGTAAATTGCCCGTAGGAGTGAATAAGAGCCTGAATGGTTGTCGGTCTATATGTATCCGCCCCGTGATAGTCTGGCGACATGTTCACAGTGTACCCCGTCTCTTGCCCAGTGTCAGCTGGGACTGGCTCCAGCCCCTAGCAACCCAAGTTTGGATAAGCGGAAATGGATGGATGCATAAAACAAGCTAGTTTGTAGTCCAAACATGTCTGGAGGAAGAAGTGTTTATAGCTGCTTCAAATGGGACCCACTTTTATGAAATATATACATTGTGTTGCATTAAGGTGCACATACAAATAGTGTAGGAAGTATATGTGTGAAGGATCCATACTTTCACACCTCCACACACCTGGCCAATCGCTGCCCGAAGCTGGGAAACAATTTTTTGAATTGTGGGTTTCAGAAAGTCACAAAAGTTGTTTGATGGAGCCGTGTCAGAAAGCTGTGCAGCAGGGGAGAGGGGTTACATATGCTGTTCGACCATCTGACAAGCACTTCTTTTGAAGTGTAACGATGGCTTAATGATGATGTATCTCTTTTCTACCAATATGTACACGTAGACGAGCAGCTGTTATATGAGCAATTTGATTGGTAAACGCAGCACTTCCCTGAATAATGTTCGACTGTGTTGCAGTAAAAGTTAAAGCAGTTTCTTTTTTATTTCAACCAGACGATGTTCTGTTTTTTACTGGAGCGCATTGTGTTTGCACCCCTGCTGTGTCAATGCATCGGATCCATTCATCTGGATGAGGGGGCTGATCAGGATCAAGTTTAAACAGCAACACATCCATTGAAATAGAGAAAACAGAATCTGCTGATGAGAACTGTTTATCTCGCACAGTGGCTGGATTCTTGTTATATCGCAAGATCATCAGAGAATCTCAGGATTACGAGATCACACGAAAATCCATCTTGTAAGGCTTCAAAAAATGTGTGTGTGTGTCTTTCTGAAACAACCAGCATCCTGTGAGGAGCTACTGGCAGTTATATTGTGTGATGACACAGAGAGGCGAGTGTCAGTTCAAAATAACAATGGCAGAGGGGAGTACCGCCATGATTGACAGCTGTGACTGACTCGTGATTGGTCGGGTGGGTGTATCAGCAGGAACTCAATACAGGGGCTCCACCGGCTGATTTCTGCTGACATCATCAGCATATATGGCAGTGCACTATCCAGGATTATTTGGCTTAATCTTGGACAGTGGGAGGAAGTTGAGTTGTGTCACACATTTTTTTATACAGTCCATGGTCATTATCAGGAAAGACAATATAGTCGAGGACAGGTGAGCGGACATTGATTTGGGTTTATTTTGTCAATCAAGCTCAAAATAATTGAAGAATAAAATAAAATGTGTCACATCCAACTGTGGGCTTCAGCCCTACTGTCTGCGTGGGACAATGTCAGTGAGTCATGACACGATGTCTCATGGACGCCATCATTATCTCAATCATGATGATCTGTTTGTTCCTCCAACGTCCGTCCATCTGGCCGCCTGACATCAAACTGAGCTGACGCATTTGCCCTCCCCACTCACTGTCTCAGGTTTGCTCCTTATCAAGAAGAAATGTCAGAGGTGTTTGGCAAATTTCATACCGTTACAGTCCTAATCTTTCTGACTGTACAGCTGTATAACCTGCCAAACATCAAATAGTCTAGGTATAGTAATAGGTATCTGTCACCGTGAAAGGAATTGACTTGTTTTCTTTGTCTGCAACATTAAAATGTATTGAAATGCAACTGCATTCGTTTCGAACGGGAAGCCCAGCCTCTAAGTATTCACTTAACTCCCTGACAGTCTGATCAGTGTTCTGATAAACTTACACTGCTGGCACTGGGGGTGCACAATCTGGACATTAGTTCTATTCATGGATAAAACAGAGTGTTGGCACAGGAAAATTACATCAAAGCTACAGTACGAATCCAAGAGTCACTGATAACATGGCATAAATCATAGCGAGGCTGATTCTGTGCCTCTTTCATACACAGAAAGATGTCAGATCGCTGTAATGAAGAAAAATGGAGTCTGTCGCAACCACTTTTGTCCTGTGACCCTGAAGTAATGGCCTGAGTGTATAAAGTAATGTATTAAATTGGCACTCAGTACTGGCCAATACATAAAGCCCCGTACTGTGAATCGCTATTGACCATAAAAAGCAGAGCCTTCTTGACGCCGACACTTTTCCTCAAGTCTTGACATTGGAAATATAGAGAAAGAGAGTGAATGAAAAGGAGGCGAGAAGGTGAAAAAGAGCGAGGCGGAAGAGGCAGCGCGGGACAGATTCACATGGCACTTTGCAAAACAACATGAAAAAGACTTGATTATAGGGTGAGCAGAGGGAGAGGAGGAATGAATTACATGGAGATGAAGAGAGCGAGGCACAGGAGGAGGGAGAGAGGGAGAGACCAAGAAAGAGGGAAGCGGCATCAGAAAGCAATAGAGAGGGAGATTAAGAGATTTTCATTTCTATCACAGAAGCACAGAGCACACCATCATTACCCTTATCAAATACCAAAGAGTTATTCTGATCCAGTTCGCTTACTGAGTTGGATACATAAAACTATGGTATATAATCATCTTGCGCTTTGATTTCTATCTAAACCCTGTATTTCTGATCTTTTGTGATCCATATCTTAACCTGTAGTGTCTTTTTATGCGGGGCTGTCAAGATGTTAGATTTCAACTTTTAATTAATTTGGCTGCAAAGAACAATGTTCATTTTGACACCTGATTTTGCTTAAAACGTACTTTGGTTTTTAGTCATATATTAGTCATTTGATTATTGAACTTTCATGCCTCTTCTGTGCAATACATTCATATTTTGTTTTATTTTTCCTTACTGTTTTTTATGTCATGACTAAATTGTTAATAAAACAACCCCAAGACTTTGTAGGCCAAACCAAGAAGACAAACTTTGTTACTCTTTTCAACCTTGACACTAGCCGTGAATTAGGGACATTTACATTACCTGGTTTAAATGGAACAAACCAAGCTCCATAAATGTATTTTCATAAGAAGATGGCAGTGTAGATGTAAATGTATTGCTGTGTTGGGTAATCTATCGGTAAACTCCTTCTTTTGGGTTTTCTGGCAGAGTGGAAACTGCTGATCGGTCATGTGAGTTAAATCTTAAATTTTTCCATCTCCCGTTTTGCACAAAACAACCCAAAAGTAAAGATATTAAAGCTTTTCTTGTCTTTTGGGGTCTTTTTTTGTCAACAAAGAATTCGACTTAGACTTGTTGCATCTCTTCACTGTCTGGAAATAGTTCAAGATGAGTACTTAAAATGTTGTCCTCATTTTTTTCCTGCTGTTTCTTGCTGCTTCTTATGTCATTCTGTTACCAACATTACTAAAAGAGACATTAGGTATGCTGCTTATTAGCGCAGGTCTGTCATTGCCGAACTGTCCCAACAAGTTATAACAGAGATGTTAGGAGGTGTTTTGAAAAAGTCTTAATCAATACTATGTTGAATGATAATTTTTCCGGGGCTGATTATGAAACTAGCGAATGACTGAGACATATCGCTTCTTTCTCATCTCACATCTTGAAAGTTGCACATGTGCAGAACCAATCAGGCAGCTTGGATGTATCGGGCACTGACAAGGTAAAGCAGCCAAGAAACCTTTGTGTATTGAGTACGAATTTTGCATTTAAACAGTATTTTATTTATCTACTTTGCCTCTTTTATACATTGTTTAATTTTCTATTTCTTAAGGCAATCTATTTGGAAAAAAGGGTTTTTATTTTTTCACATATTCCATAGTTTCTGTTAATGCAGTTAACACTGCATAATGAAGTGAAGCTCTTTGTTTAAGCAGCTTTTTTTGATTGACATTGTGCAGTCCTCCCAACAGAAACTCTCTTGATGAGTTTCTTTGTTCCGGAGTGAGTGGCAGACATATCCATACTTGTTTTACACGTGGTCCAGTGTAATTATAACCTTCAGGTCAGTAAACAAGCCCTGGAACGGTAGGTGATGGATTTGTATTTCATACAACAGCTGGTGAATCTGGGCGGATGGGGTGTGGGTGTGGGGGAAACGGGCATTTGTGGCTCCTCTCTCCCTCAGTAACTGGGTCAAGGTTGATGTGCCCTTGAGCGAGGCGCACGCAAACTGTTCTGCTCGTAAAAACAAGCTGTTCAGCGTCTGGTGCGAGTGTGCTTCTCTCCGATTGGTCAGCGGGTAATTGATAAAGGTGTCCCTAATTAACTGGCTGCTTCACCCTCGTTAGAAACCAGATGTGGTGATTTTGGTCTGAAGGGCTTTTTTCCAATAAAATGAAGAGCAATATTAGACTTGCATCATTTCATAAAATAATATAAATGATAATGTTAGTGACATAATTAATTGTACTCTAATGAATTAGCCTTTGAACCCTCATTATGCAGCTTTTCCAGATGTTCCTACCTTGCTCTCTCGTCTTCCAACATGGCAGCCGGCTTGTATTTTTTAGTGTGATAAAACCAAAACCCAAACTGCAGTCCCCTGTCCTCTCTGCTGTAGTGGTTGATGTAAGCGTTAAACTAGGCCTCGGGGACAGTGAAAGGTGTAAATATCATTAAAATCAGAGATCACCGAAGCAGCCGGTTCCTCGGCAGACGGTGGCGGTGGGGATTTTATACAACTGTAAAACTCCTGGCCCTAGTTTGGATGGCAACAAAACTTAACAAGGCTTCGAGTTTGTGCGTGTGTGTGGGAAGAGCAGAAAAACAGGCGACGAATGTAGCAGTGAGTGAGCACCAGAGGGAACAGGGAAACTAGCAAAAAGAATATGTGGCAATTGCACTTCAGTCCAAAAAAACAGTAATTAAGATTGAGTACAATAAGGTTCAGACTGCAGGCGAATCAGATTCAAATCAGATTCCTACTCAAATTTTTAGGGCTGCCTGTCCACACTGTTTTTAGCAAGTGTCCAAATCGGATATGGCTCTGTTCAGACTGGGCCACATTATTGACTGATCTGACAGGTTGCTGTAGTAACGCCGTCAGAGAGTCTGACGCCATTACAACGTCAGAGCGTCTGACACCATATCATTACGACAGCAACAAGAACAAGAACAACAAACATGATGGAGGCAGGTCACCTCAGTATATCGGCCTTATCACTGTCCAGTAGAGGTGCAGAACATCTCAGACGCACCAGGGGAGAAACCGGGCGGATGGACGCCCCCGTTGGGCCCGCATGAGTCGGGCGCGGCTGCCGGTGGACACCTTGTCTCCGCGCTGCCCGCACTATGCGTGCCGCGTAGAGTGACGTCACGGACAGTCAAAACCGATCTGAGTGTTTGGAGCGGTTCAGACTGAGACGCATCTGTCCAAATGCGATTTGAAACAACCTCCCGAAGGTGGTTTTGATCCGGTTCGCAAAAATCGGATTTCATGTTATTTGTGACTGTTCAGACTTCAAAAGAGCCATCCAGTTCCAATCTGGATGGGCTAAAAATCGGATTTTGGCTGGCAGTCTGAACGCGGCCCAAGATTAGGATTCAGATAGATGATTTGTTATAAGTGCAATTCTGTGTGATTTATTAAACTGGTAGCAGGCCTTACATAACTGTCCGACAGAGCAAATTGTGATAGGGAAGCTATACTTTTTTCAACACCACACCATGGAGTGTAATCAGCCATAATCAGCACTCCCATCAACTGATTTCTTCTGTTTGTGGAAGCGCTGATTAGCTCTAATTAATTGTGCAAGTTGATAATCTGTATTCCAAATCGACTAATTCATCCGCAGAAGGGCTAAACTTCTGCAGACTTGAGTGACCTCAAATTATGCCTCAAATCTACAATGTTGAGTTGGGATGCTGGTAAATAAAACAGAATGCCATGATTTGATAATCCTTTGTGACATATATTCAGTATATATTTAACCCTTTAAAGCCCCCTGCCCTCCTGTTACACCAAAAAATGTTTCTTTTTTTTAAGTGATGTAGATTCGGATGTGTTTTAGCCACATGCTAAACAAGCAAAACTGTAGAATCTAGAAGAGTTTAGCTTTCAAATTAAGCCTCATAAATAGTAAGTTATAAGCTTTGGCTCAAGTTTATTTTTGTTCAAATCTAGCCCTTCTCCTACCCCTAAACCTACTCGGGCAAGTGGGTTTTAAAGGCATTAATGTTCAAATGGATAAAGTTCTGCACTGTGTCCCATCTTCTTTGGAATCAGGGTGTATTTCGGTGTGTGAACAATGCAAAGAACTGCTGTGCTTTCATTATGCAAACATAATCACAAACCAGGCGGCAACCTCCCGGTCTGAGCAGTGAAGCAAATGTGGAAGTGCCTTAAGCCGGCATTCTTTCCAGTCCAGCAGGGGTCGACAAAATCGCTAGTTTTAAATGTTGAATATAATATTAATTGTGTAAATTATGGTCACTTTTAGAAGAAAATAGATAATAAAGCAGCTTATGATTTGGGGCGTGGCTACCTTATGATTGACAGGTCGCTAACACGGTGATGGGCATGCAGTGCAATGTCCTCAGTTCTCAAGGAAGATCCACCCCTCGCTCCTCCCCAGTCCAAATATGGTCTCTTCCAGGTTCAAAAAACAAAGATGGCAATGACATGATGCCAAACTCAATGCTTCAAATGGGCAGTCCATAAACCAATGAGTGACATGACAGTGACTACATCTACTATTTATATACAGTCTTCACATTCTAGAGGGATGTTTAAAAAGTGTACATGAGTCCATGTGTCCAAGCTGCATACCTGATTTTTCCTCCTCTAAAGTGTAACTCAGTAAGCAGTCTGTGGAAGTGGCCACTGACAGGATCCTGCCCTTGTGATTATGGCAGCTGAAGTTTCACTAAAATTACACTGAAATTATGTGACCCTCCCTGTCAGAAAAGACAGGTAGAAAGCTGTTTCAGCGATTTCGTCGCTTGCGGTCAAAGTAGTGACATCCTTCCACGGCCTATTATCATACAGGAAGGTGTGTTTGTGAACTAGACAAACCTTCCACTGTCGACAGCAGAGTGATACTGCAGAGCGGCAGTTCTTTTACTTCACAAATGATCATTTGCCGAGAGCAGACACCGGCTTGCAGAAAGCATATCAAGAAGACAGCGGTGTAGTTTCAGAGAGCAGTGATCTGTGTAGGTAGGAGAGCAGTGTGAGTGAGTGAAGACCAAACTTTTGTATCGCTCATGGTTCTGTCAGGGGACTTGTGGGATAGTTCTTAACAAAAGTTATTCTTCTTGTGGCATTTCTTCACAGTTACCAAGCAGCCTAGAAAAGGCTTTTTAAAGTAGAACTATGCAGCATTTTCAACTTAATAAAACAGTTTAGAAATCATTATGATGGTAAAATGACCTCTGTGGGGGAAAATTTCGGCCTTCCCTGCCCCCCTGTTGTCTCCTGGTGGAAAACCAGCCTTGCAAATCTGTACTTGCAACCTGGTATTGTAGGATTGGAGTCTTGCGAGATGCATACACACACACCCCCTTCAAGCACCGGTTAGCCACGCCGGCTAGCTATAAGAACAAGCTGTTCATGTTCTTACTATTACATGTTCATCATGGCTGAGCCACCAAAAATACACATGGCACAGTGGTAGAAAGGGGGAGGGGAGTTTTTTCACAACAGTGTTCTGAAATATACACCACAAAGCTGTAGGGGGAGCGCCAGGAGCTCCAAACTACCAAGTAGGTCTTTAAGATCTGCATCATGCAGGGCAGGACCACAAACTGAAAATAAAGATGGACAGCACCCAAAAAGTGAAGCCAAGAAGTGAAGCCAAAGAAATGTGATTGCCCCCTGGTGGCTGGCTGCAGTATAGGTCATAAACCCCGCCCCCTCCATGTTAGTGGATGGGACATGTGTCAAACTAAAACATCAAAGTACATGTAGAGGGCGTCCCGGTGGCTCACACTGGTAGAGCGCGTACCATTAAGGCTGAGTCCTTCCTGCGGCGGACCCGGGTTCGAATCCGGCCTGAGGTCCCTTTGCCGCATGTCCTCCCCTCTGTCTCCCCCTATCTATCTATCACTTTCAATAAAAAGCAAAAAATGCCAAAAAAAAAAAAGTACATGTAGAGTAAATTTTCAAAAAGATGTTTTTTTAGGAAATATTCATCACAATGATTACAAAGTTCAAGTGTTAATTATAATAATACATTCTGATACGTTTGGTTTTAATTAGTCATTTGATGCTATAAAAAGGGAGTGTGACAATATGATTGTAAGGCTGGGACCTTCTGGATTGTGGTTTGATCGCTCTATCACTACTGCGCACATTCTGGCTCTAAATGGTGGGGAAGTTGAGACGTTCATATAGATGCAGTTTATATAGATACAATAAAATTTGTGAACTGGCTAAGGAAGATGATTTTTTGGCTAAATGTCAATTAAATTGTATCTCATTGTGAACAAGACCAATTGGAAGGCCCAAACCAAGAAGTTATTACTCTATATTAGACTTTTCAACTTCTCTACCCTGCTTGTGGCTCTTAACCCCAAACCTATTTGAACGTACATTATTCATACAGGATTTTGTTGTACATTTTTGTGGCGAATATTTTCAGCTGCAGATGAATGCACACTGGGTTCGCTAGTGAGTATTAATGCTGGCAGGACAGTGTTTGTGAGACTGATCCATATAAACTATATTGCCTACGTTCATTATAAAAAAGAAGCATTTGACCCAGTGCAAAGGTATGGATCTTTAGTTAAGTTTCCATCCAAATCCAACCAAAATATTTGCAAATCTTAACTGAATTTTTGAGAAACTCTGCAAAAGAAAATACAAATAATTAACGCTTTTTTCCATCTACCACTGTTATGAGATTATAAGCAGTAGGTGGCACCAGTTCTTCAGTCAGAAAAACATTATACCATTGCAGAAGAAGTTGCAGCAAGATGACGCAATTAAAAGAGCGCCAGTCGTTCCTTAAACAGTGAAAAAAATGTAGAAATGTTGATGGTTGGATGTTTGTTTAACGTATTAATGTGGGGAAGGTGTGAGTGACGAGAAGGAAGGAGGCTGTTCTTCTCTAGTGCTATTTTTATCTCTTCAGGGCAGCAGAAGCTTCATGTATGTCATCAGTCATTCTATAACTCTTTTTCCATTGCACCTTGTCGCATTTTGCTTTCAACCGAGTGTGAAAATGTGTCAATTAGCCATAGAGATCCATGCTAGCCCCAGAAACCCTGCATGTAATAGTGCTAAAAGATGCAGTCCTTGTTCTGTCTTTGATGTTACTCTGAAAAAGTACAGTAGAATACTTGACAAGGATGCAGAAATAAATCCAAAGAAATGTTCTCTTACTCTGGACAGATCTCCAACCTCCAGGTAGAAACAGATGATGAAAACGTTCCAGGTCATCCACACGACCAGCCAGGCAGCGTACTGCAGAGGAAACATGGAGAGGGAGAAGAAAGTGAGAGGCAGACGAGATCTGACAGGTCTTTGTTGGAGAATTTAAAAAGCATGTTCATGTCTTGCATTCGGAGCGAGCTGGAGATGGAGAGAAAAGACAGAGGGAGGCTTCACTTTTGATGTTGTTAAGATGCGGAGAAACAAAAACAACGCAAGGAGTGCAACCAATCACCTGAATCAAACCAGACAGAGAGAGAAAAGAGAGAGGAAAGAGATAGCAGGACTGTGTGAGTGTGTTTGTGTGGAACAAGGGGTAAGGAGCAGGAAAGAACAAATGAATGAATGATGGAAGTAAGGCAGAATTTATAAGCCTGGATCAAACTTTTTATAGCTTTTTATTATCTGAATATTCTCAATTATCCGTGTGTGCGTGTGTGCATGAGGAGGTCTTTGAGATGTGTCAGTGGGGTTTACAGTTTACAGTGTAAGATGTGTGGGAGGGCTGCATGGAGGCCCTGCAGCCGCTGTGGGAACTTTAAAAGTTTTCTGACACATGAATTATTTTATCGACAGCTGCCAGAGACAGAAAAGGGAAACAAATAAATTCCACTTGGCAAGTTATTCTTACTCCCCCTCAACATCCCTTTAATAACCTTTTATTTACTATATAAATAAAATGCTATGAAATTGGAATTGTCTTCCTTCTAGGATCCGTGGGTGAGATTATTTCAAATGAATAAAGACAGGGCCATATTTCTTCATATATAGACTCACTGGCCACTTCATTAGGTACACCTGTTCAACTGCTCATTAACTCAAATATCTAATCAGCCAATCACATGGCATTAACTCAATGCAATCTAGGCATGTAGACATTATCAAGACGACCTGCTGAAGTTCAAATTGAGCATCAGAATGGGAAAGAAAGCTGATTTGAACGTGGCATGGTTGTTGGTCTGACTATTTCACAAACTGCTGATCTACTGGGATTTTCACACAACCATCTGGGTTTACAGAGAATGGTCTGAAAAAAAGAAAATATGCAGTGAGCCAAAATGCCTTGTTGATGCCAGAGGTCAGAGGAGAATGGTCAGACTGGTTGGAGATGATAGAAAGGCAACAGTAACTCAAAAACCACTTGGTTACAACCAAGGTGCGCAGAAGATGTCCAACCTTAAAGCAGATAGGCTACAGCAGCAGATGACCACACTGGGTGGTGGAACTGAGGCTACAATTTGCACAAGCTCACCAAAACTTGACAATAGAAGTTTGGAAAAACATTTCATTAGTCTCATTAGTCTTGATTTCTGTTGCAACATTCAGATGGTAGGTTCAGAATTTAGCGTTAACTACCTGAAAGCATGGATCCATCCCACTTTGTATTTAGGTTGGTGGTGGTGTAATGGTGTGGGGGATATTTTCTTGGCACACTTTGGGCTCCAAAGTACCAACTGAGCATGGTTTAAACACCACAGTCTACCTGAGTATTGTTGCTGACCATGTCAATCCCTTTATGATCACAGTGTACCATATTCTGATGAATATATAACTGCATGAGGAAAACAATATGGTATTTGTCTTAAACTGCATAGCATTAACATAAAGTGGGCGTGTCTGACTCTTAAGCTCTAATCCATGGCCTAGAGGATAGGAAGCGAGCTTGTAACCAGAGAGTGGCCGGTTGACCGGTGGCCTTGAGCACCTAACCCCTCCACACAGCTCCCCGGGCCCAGAAATGTGCTGGAACTAATAAGGGAATCTTAATCTTAAAATGGCCATGTGGGTTCTTGTCTCCCCAAAATTTTGCCTTACTTTAGCAGAAGCATTATTTATAACTCCACAAGATATGATGACATGCTTGGTACAAATGGATTCCTGTGGTCTTCCAGTTTCATATGATACCCTCAATGTGGCCTTTAAAAATGATCCCACTACAGCCTCTGAAAGACAGTAATGTTGGCCAGGGCTCCAGCGGGTCTCAGAGGATTACAATCATGACTATGATAAAATTTTCATGGATGTCAGTGTTATGAGACATCCAAATTACTGCCAGTGAGACAGAAAATAAAACCTCTAAACTGTCACTCCATTCCTATATTATACAGCCCTCGTTATGCAAGTAGAGAGCTGAGCATAGGCTAATGAGAGGCTGGTGTTAAATCTAGGGCAAAGGATATGTATGTGTGTGTGTGTGTGTGTGTGTGTGTGTGTGTGTGTGCGTGTGTGCGTGTGTGTGTGAAACCTACCCCGGTGACATATCTCGGCCTGAACTGAATGGTGCCAAACAGCCCCAGGATGACGACAATGATGTGGAGGAAGTTGGTCAGGATGGGAGCCCACTGGTAGCCCAGGAAATCTATCACCTGGCGCTCCAACACGCTGACCTGAGAGGAGGGAGAGGAGATTAATGGTGAGAAACAACCAATCAGCAACAGTTGTGGTTTGTGACAGCAAGAAAATCAGTATAAACTGTTATCAGTTATCTATGCATTAGTGTTAGGCTCCCAGGACTGTGTGTGTGTGTGTGTGTGTGTGTGTGTGTGTGTTTGTACTGTAGGTTTATTATCATTCAGTCACTGAAACCTCATGCTGAGATAGTTAATGAAGTCAGCACAGCGTATGATATGGCACTGCTAAATACATTAACACACACTCAGAGGGACATGTGGAGGGAGACAAAGCAGGTGGTGCATTAAGAAAGAAAGAAAGAAAGAAAGAAAGAAAGAAAGAAAGAAAGAAAGAAAGAAAGAAAGAAAGAAAGAAAGAAAGAAAGAAAGAAAGGGAGAAAGTATTGTATATTGAGGGAAGGAAGAATGGATGAATACAGACAGAAAAGCGAAGGAAAGAAAAAACAAACAGAGAAAGAAGCAAGTAAGGGAGGACGAAAGGACAATAGGAAGGAGTGAAGGAGGCAGGAACAAAGGAAAAGAAGCAGGGAAAAGGAGGATAACAGAAAAGAGAAAGGAAAAAGGAATTTCAAAGGAAGAAATGAAAGACCAGACAAACAAAGAAAAGGAAGAAAACAAATGAGGATTGATAGAAGGATGGATTAAGACAGAGAGAATGAAGAAAGAAAGAAAGAAAGAAAGCAAGAAAGCAAGAAAGAGAGGATTAAGGGAAGGAAATGCAGGCAATAGGAAGTAAGGAAGGAGGAAGGAACAAAGGAAAGGAAGGAGAGGAAAGGAGGAAAACAGAAAAGAGAGAAAAAAGGAAAGAAAAGGAAGGAAATGAAAGGAAATGAAAGGAAAGGAAAGAAGGATGAACAGAGGAAAAGAGGAAAAGAAGGGAAGATCAAGGGAAGGAAGAAAACAGAGAGAGGAAAATGGTAAAAAATAAAGAAGAAAGAAATAACATTATTAGCTTAAAAAACAGACGGATATCTACAGTTCCACACTATCAACCAGAAGTGTTTAAACACTGCAGCAAACATATCAAATAAAAGGCTTTATTTCCTGTTATTCTCTCTCTCTCTCTCTTTCTCTCTCTCTCTCTCTCTCTCACACACACACACACACACACACACACACACACACATACACACACACACACACACACACACACACACGCACACACACACACACACACACACACACACACACACACACACACACACACACACACACACACACTTCTGGATGGCTGGGTTTAGAGTGCCCTAATGTGAGACCATATGGCAACACTACAGCCTTTCACAGCCAAATAGCAGGTAAACACACACAGACATACACAGCGAACAGACACACACATAGACCCACACACAGACACACATCAGCAGTAACCTTGTGTAAACTACACTTATTCAACATTAGCTTTAACTATGAATGTTTAGCGGATGCGAGAGTTCAAGGAAGAGGAGGGTGTATGAATGATTGTGTGGTGTGCTGACATATGTGCCTCCACCCGTGTGTGTGTGTGTGTGTGTGTGTGTGTGTGTGTGTTTCCATGTCAGGGCAGGTCTGCTGTGCTTGCACTTGACAGCACCTGCTGTTATTGGACACACTGGGCTCAGCTGGCACCACAATGTGTGTGTGGTGTGTGTGTGTGTGTGAGAGAGACATTGTGTCCCTTTGTGTCCCTGCCTTTATGTGTGGGACAGGCTCCATCTCACTGCCTCTCTGTCTTTGTGTATCAGCTTCATTTTATTATGTAAAAGTGTGTCCTCCTATTGACAATTATATAGTGGTGCAATTGTGCCCCTCTCTCACACACACACGCAGAGGCCATTATAAGAAGTCAGAGGCCTCCCAGCCCATTACGGAGGCCCCTGGGGGCCCCTCTTTCATCACCAATAATATAAACAGTCTTCACTCCAGCTGGGACGCACACACACTTCCCAAAAACACACAATAAATCACACACAAAGACAAGTGGCAGAGAGAATATTTCACAGGAGGGATAAAGAACGCGTTTGTACACTGTAGGCGACAACTATATCGATTTCTCTGGAGTGTAAGATTTTTTAAAAATATATTTTTGCTGTTGTTTACTCTTCTAACCCGGGTAATAAAGAGCAATATTCAAAAACAGACCATCTGTTCATTTGCACCGCACTCATCTTTTGATGTGAAATTCTCATTACATGGCTCAGCTGCAAAACAACTTACTTCAGCTGCCTCGGTACATCACTCTTTTTAATTAAGTCACTGAGTTGTCCTGACAGACAAAAGACAGAGCATGCACATAGCCCTCCCTCTGCCAGAATCCCAGCATCCTTTGCATGTGTCAAATGACAGAAGCTTCAGATAAGGTGTGAAGTCGCCCGGCCTTTCAACAACTACGACTCCGGGGAGAGAGCTGCAGACAGCGCTAGCAGCAGCTATGTTAGCAGATATGTCAGTTTTGTGATATGTGCAGCTGATGAAAGCTTCGGCGCCTGTACAGGTGGAGCTTCAAGCTGGCTAACCGGGTCCTCTGGGATCTGCTGCGACAGGCTTTGATGCTGCCGACAGAGATGTTTCTTTCAGTTGTGCTGCTTAAAGCACAAGGGCAGGGGCGTGTTCACATTCACATTGTTTATCTACTCTGTGTATCCACCTGTGGACCCAGCACATTAGTCTTAATATGTGTTGACTTTG
Source organism: Centropristis striata (assembly GCF_030273125.1). NCBI lineage: Eukaryota > Metazoa > Chordata > Actinopteri > Perciformes > Serranidae > Centropristis > Centropristis striata. Next base: position 12,196,526 of record NC_081534.1, on the reverse strand, counting down.
CAGACATGATAATTTACAGTTGCAATGATGTAAGTTTTGTTCTCTTTAAAACCCCTTAACCCCGAGCTTCTGTCACATTTTACTCACAGTGGCTTCTATTTCACTGCAATAAGTTAGTACTGCAACTCTATAGAAACAGCACATTCATGGCAGGAAGTGAGAAGAACTCAAAAATGTCTTCTATGAAGTATAATATAATTTTACACATTGTAAATGCTTTGGACTCCTTTTGAAATACTTCAAAATCGTCTTCCCAAGCTCATTTTTCTGGGTCTTACATTTCCATGCCAAAAACACAGTTCTGACAGTGTCCTGCTGTGTGTCTCCTCTGCCAAAAAATCTGTTCATGTGTGCCTCTTATGATTTTTAGAGTAAATAAAACAAAAGGAAACTAGGAGGGCGCTCAGAGAGTGCAGACCTTCACCAAGCCCATGCCCTATCTCGCCAAGTTAATGAAAGGAAAACATAGTCTGTGTATCCGCCCCCTGATTTGAATCCACTCTTAAATTTAATAGGTTCTTCCTTGCCCCAGGCTGCACACTTTCACCAGGTGTCATCAAAATTGGGCCAGAAGTTTCTCTGTAATCCTGCCGACAAACAGACGGACAAGCAAACAAACAAACCAAAACGGTTCTGTTCAAGTAATCTATTTTTAAAGACAAACTGCATGCTCATATTTTGTATTTTAGATACGTAATACAGGGATTTTACCAAGTTACCGCATGGACAGTAAAAACGGGGGCTCTACATGTCACACAAATGTTCACCTTTATTATATTGATTTATTATTTTATATTACAACCTCTAGTTTCAGCCTGCAATTCAGTCGAAGTTTCACAGAATTTTTGTCACATGAGTGTTGGTCTTAGCTAAGTCAATCATGACCTCCCAGTTGTGCTGAGAAGTGCAAAATTTAATGTTTTTAACAGGATCCATTTAGTGCAAATGGTTTATTTTTAAAGACATTTTAAATGAGACATGTAGAATAAGTGATGAAATATCACAATTGTAAGCTTTTATTTGAATAATTTTCCTGATAAAAGTGTGAATCCCACATGATTTGTTCAAGGACCATCAAAAATGTGGAAATCACCAATATTTTCTGTTTTTACAGTTTAAGGCTATGATAAATGGTGTAATATTGGCAATTTCTTTTTATAAAAAAATGTCAAACCTGACGCAGGTTGTGGGGTTCAGATGGTTGAAGCTAACATGGTTTTACAGCAGCCAACTATCTACAGAGCTATATAAACACTGACAAGTGTGCAATGAATATATTTAATATGTCTATGAATATAGTACAGTATCTCTGTTTGTGTGTATGCTTCACAAAACACAGAAAGCTGATATGCAGCCACCGTCTGTCAATCTGTCTAATGCCTGCACAAAATCCCTCAGGGACCAAGAATGTTTATTCCACCTACTGTTCCGTTAGCACACACTGATGCTCTTGTTAGCACAACTTTCCCCATTGCAGTAGTTAGCTGAGAGGCTGACTACAGAGCCACAGTGCATCCATCACTGTCCTGTTGTCCATGCTCGCTGTATACACTCTCCGTTATTAATATAATAGGGCCTCGATCATTTAGTTTTCTAGCAGTGCTGGAAAAATATTTAAGAATCTGACACGCGCACACGAAAGCATGCAGGCCATAGACATATAGCTGAAGTGATCGAGAAAGACACTCAAACATTTAGGGAATAGATTGTCAGCGGAAAGACGCCGGTGATGAAAGGGACAGCAGATAGAGGCAGAGGAGACAACAGGGAGAAAGTCAGTTTGGGAATAAGTTTGCTCTATTTGATAATGAATGATAGAATGATATCAAAGAATTATTATTGCTCCAGACAGCGAGACAGCTGCACTGTGTGACCATTATGAGACACTGCACGGGGATGAAAGTGTCTTTTATCTTACTCAGAAGAAGAGAATAAGACGGTGAGGGACGGAGAGACAGGCCACAGAGATCTGATGAACAGGCCTGAGGAGATGGAGAGGTGATTAAGATGAGACAGTTCCTGAGGATAACGGAAGAGATGAGACGGAGACGGTGGGTGAGAGAGATGAGAATGTCTCATCTTCTCATCGTCCCTCGATGCCTCCGTCCTTAACTCGTTCCCTCTCCCGCCCACTCGTTCTTCTCCCTGCTAATCTTCTCATTTCCTTCTTCTTTCCTGTTCTCCTCATCACCCCCTGCTCCCTTTCCTCTCCTACATATTTAATATGAATTCATCTGTTAGCAGATCTGTTGTGTCATAAAACAGTAAATTACCTCACCTCCCTCTTTTCCCTTTTTCCTTCCTCCATTACCTTCCCGTCTTCTCCTTCTTCCCTGTCTCTGCTGTCTCCATCTCCAGCTCCCGTCTTCTCCTCATGCAGCATTTCCTTTCTTATAGCCCTCCTTCCTTCCCCTCCCTGCATCCTCCGCTCTGCCTGTTATCTCCCCCTCTCGTTTGCCTCCTCCTTTTCCACGGTCTCATCCTCCTCTCCCTCGTTCCCTCGGTGCTTTTTGGCTGAGACTTTTTGCTTGGTTCTGTGACCTTTAAAAAACTGCTGATCAAATTCTGCTGCTCATCCCATTATAGACGACAGAGAAGGGGGGGGGGGGGGGTGAAGGGATGGAGAGGAGGTCAGACGGGGTAGGACGAGAGATGGATAGCGAGAAGAAGGAGCTGGAGAAAGAGATGGGAGAGGAGAGGAGGTATGGGAAGTGGCGGGGGAAAAACAGGCAGAGGAAGTGAGAGAATGTCCAACCAACACTTTATGAGTCAGACAGGAAGCATCACGACTGAGTAGCAACTAATCAGAAACACATCGAGGTAAATATATGCAATTTTTTCCCTCCTTATTGATTCTGAAATCATTTTTTTTTCCTGCTTCTGTATTCCTCGTAAACTTTACTCTCCTAATAAAACTCTGAAGTGGTCGTGGTTTACTGTTAACTTAATTAAGGCCGCCTGCCTGTGCCGTATCCCACTGTGCACGGCAAAAGCAATCTCCTATCGATTCGGTTCACACAACGATCAATTCATCTCCATTGGAGGCTATTAGGGACCATTTGTGGCTACTTAGGGCTTGGAGAGAGAGGGAAAGACGGCAGGGAAGATGGGGCGAGCAAAGTGAGAGGGGGGAAAAAGATAAAAGGATGTAGAGGAAAGAAAAAGGGAAAGAGAGACTAAATGGTGGAAGCAAAAGGAGATAGAAGGAGGGCGGAGATGGAAAAAGACAATGATGATCATAGGTGAAAACCTTTCCATTTAATATCCAATTTCCCCACTCAGGCCCACTCATTGTCGTCACAACTGTTCAATCATATCTGGAATAGCCATAAAGTCCAGCTTAGTCACTCAGTTATAGATCGACTGTGCAACGCTCAACTAAGACTTCCACTTAAATCAGCCTTACAGCCATCAGGCTGGTATACTACTTAAGCCTGTCCTCTTATGCCTTATAACTGTGGTAACACACCTGTGACTCATGCTGCTGGTGTGTTAACGTGAGTTTGCTGAACTTTCCAGAGAGTTGTGTTAAGCTCCGTCTGAGCCCCGAGGTGCACCTTTCAAATTTCCTGGTCTCATGGGCTATCTGGCCCAGTGAAGGAGATTATTAAGAGATTTGGGCGATACAGATTAATATCTGACTGTCTGTGCAATATAGTATATCATTTGGGCTTACATGCTGAGGTACAGGTGAGAAAAATGTTTACAAAAGCATGTCCAGATGATAATCATCCGTTTTACTCTCAATGGGACCATAATTTACAAAATGGACATCATGCTGTGCTGTATTAAAGAAGAATTGAAACTGGCGACTGAGACAATTAACTCATTTGGAAAATGTTTAATGAAGTGAGAAGAACTGTAATTTTCTCAAAAACCTCCATAATATCTGGCTTCTTTTTTCAACCAGTAGAGTTGCCCCCTGCTGGCCATTACAAAGCATGCAGGTTTTAAGCCATTTCCACATTGGCTTCACTTTTCAGACCTGGGATGTTTTCAGACTCAATTCTTTTGGTAGGAAAACACATCAGGGTTTACATAATATGTGAAAGTACCACTGTTTTAGGCTAGAACTAAAGTTTGTTTCAGAATCTGTCAATTCGACTATTTTCATATCTACCAAAAAATCAGGTATTCAACACTTATTGATCTATTAAAAGAAATAACTCAACAAGATTGTTATCACTGTTATTTCTGTCCATTTAGTTTGAAGGTACAGCCAGCAGCCACAAAACTTTTGCATTTCACTGCAGTTTTAATACAAATTAAGCAAGTTAGATATAACATGTTTTTAGTGAGTTTTAGAGTTGCTGGTAGGCAGAAATGTTGTAATTGTTGGATGCAGTACACTGCAAAAAAAGAAAAGTTGGGTGAACTCAAAATTTCAAGGCAACAAACTTCGATAAAATTTTAAGTTGGACAATTAAACTAAATATTTTAAGTTTTGTTTTTGAGTTTGCTCAACTTTGAATTCAGATTTTTGTCAACTCAACTGTAAGTTGTACTAACTTATAATTTTCATTGTAATAACTTTTAATCCTTACTTCTGCTAACTTCTGCAATGTGCTGAAGTGGCACGATTGTAACGGCGCTATGAAATGTCAGCTAATGTTGCGACCACAATTTTGAGTTGAGTTTTGAGCATTGATACGCTAATGGCTACTCTTGTAGCTGTAACAAGCAGCGCCGCTAGCATCAGTTAGGCGCTAGCTTTCGCTAATGACCGAATTTCACAACAAAGAAATAAGAGTTAGCAGACTAACTATTGTCCCTTGTTTTGAACCCCAACTTAAAGATTTAAGTAACAACAACTCACAAACTTGTTTTTGAGCATACAACTGGCTTCATTTGTTGTGCTAACTTGCCCTAAATGTAAATAATTTATATTTCCAAGTTTTACCAACTTAAATCACTGTTTTAGGCCAAAAAATACAAGTTGGCTTTTTGCAGTGTATAAATCATTAATATAGGCAGGTCCCTGGTCAAAAGTTACATTTTTGACAACTAGATAATCAAATAAGATGCCTTCCTCAGCTGAAAAAAACAGGAACCAGAAGAGTGCAAATGCTGGTCAAAAGACGTGAACCTGATCAAAACTGAAACCTAAAATGCTTCTGAAACATTTAGACCACTATGGGTCAGTACAAGGGTGTGATCACATGTGGGGTTGGTTCTCTTTGGGCTGTATCATTGCAGAAAAAGATACTCCCAATCTGTTTAGTGTTCACACTGCCCTTAAGTGTTGTTATTGAGCATCATTTTCTAGCTTTATTATCCCCATCAGAAAGTACCAAAGTTTCTATAAGTGACTTAGGGTATGAAGGAACTTCTTTGGTGGTCTTAAGCTTGAACTCGACTTCATCTAAAAACATCAAAGAAATGCAACTAGAAACAGAAGAAGACAGCACAAAGTATACCAGAATGTCATGTAGTAAATGGCTGCTAAAACGGGAGGAGGCAAAATTTGCTCAGTTTATTGTAGCTTATGAATGCTCACAAAACTAAAAATAACTGAACTTATTGGCCCAACAAGTCAAGAGGTGCATGGTTTGTCAAAATGTGTGGAGAGTAGAAACCAAAAGCACTTCTGTCCATTGGAAGAGGTTCAACACCAATGACTTCAGGCAGTTTCTGCACCAAAGGTCGAATGCTATTATTCTGCCAAAACAAACTGAAATAGTATTGTACATACTCCATAGTTCAGAGGGAGCAAAGCTCAGGGTGAATGAAACCAAAACAAGTTAATGAAATTCAGACTGAATTGTACACTAGTTGAGTTAAATAACCCTACCATTTGAATAGCATGACACTCCTTTACATTAAAAAGGCACAATGTGTAAAACTCTAATTAGAAAGAGAATATCAAAAGAAAGAAAAGTCCTTGTTTTGTAAATGTTTTTTATGTTGTTGTCAAGAAAGACCATCTGTCATAATTACATGGGTGGCCAATATTGGATATAAAAAATACTGGCCAAACAAATCAGTCTGACCCAACACTTGTCATAGCTCATGTCCCTTGCCAGATGATACGCACTTGATTCATCTGTTTTGCACTTTTGTTGGCCTGTCATAATGTCAGTTTTTATATATCTGGCTGCCATGGCTGTCAACAGATGGAAAGAGAGGATGGAGGCAGTGTTAGCCAGTTAGCAACACCCTGTAAGTACCCTGATGTGTCATGTGGAACAACCGAGATGGATCAAGATGGCAGTGTGTTAATGAAAGCTGTGCTGTAGAGGAGCACTTGCAGGCTGTCATTATGGTCACTCATCTCTACGCTACAGCCCTAGACAGGCTACTTAGAACTGTGATGAGCAACTGCTGGCCCACAGGCAAAATCCAGTTTCTCGCCTAATTTGCAATAATAAGCCCGAGCACCTGAACAAATTGTAACTGCAATTTAAGTCCCACGGATGTCCGACATACTTAAATAGAATGTCATCGGAAAGACAGACAGATAGACCTTACATAAATCTTTCTGCTCCCTGAGCAGAAACACCACAGAGGGAATTACCTTTTTTTTTCTCCTGTTACTGTGTCTGCTGCTCTTCCTCTTATTCTTTTGTCGTTTTTATTCTCAGCTTGGAATGTCACTGACAAAGTGCTTCAGTGCTGCAATACATTCAACTTCTTGCTCACTTGAAACTCGTAGCGGAGCACCACATGTTGAGAAGTTGTTTCAGCCCAGCAGTCAAGATGAAGAGGTAGACAACATGATTTCACCTATTAACTAAATGGGCTGTGCAGTGTTCGGACCATTGACTTAAGGTGACGTTGCCAGAGGTTCTATTTTACACTGAAACAACCTACTGTATGCTGACAGTGTTTGCATTCCTTCGACTTTACGGTACTTTGGATAAAAGCCATTAACTAAATGGTATTTCTTATGTACTGCTGGTCCTATCATGTTTGTTGAACACCATTGGGTTTTGAAGGTCATGAAGACACCAGCATCTTCGACAATGGGTAATAAAGAATAAGAAGAAGGGTAATAAAAGTAACTCACCTAAAATTTCAACTTATTTTTGTGACATTGCCATCAATACCAATAATGCACCATTTTACCAATGTACCCTCTGTATTTGTCCCTTTCTCCCGCCACAAGCACCAGGGATCCATTTCACATCTCCTTGTGAATTAACTGGAGTGATTAATATTCTTAGGAAATATTTCTTTATGTAAACGTGGCATTTAAATGTCAGAAACACCGGCTAATCAGTTTGGTATTTCAACAGATCTTCCCTCTCTGTCTGTGAATGTCCACCCCTCTGTCTCTATCTATTTCTGCCGTTGCTCTTTTGTTTTCTGTCAGCTGGGTGCTGCTCTATCTTCGCCTGGAAACAACAGGGGAAAAAAGGTCTGGCTTAAAATCCTGGTTTTGTCATTTGAATGTTCTTTTTCCTTTACCTTGTTTCTTTAAGCGGCCCGAAGCTGCTTTCGATTTTGACTGATTTTTGATCAATTTTTCGAAGGATAACTGAACTGAATGACAGGTGTCAACATAGACTTGTTCCACTTTTCAAAAGAGGATAAAAGCTTTTTTGGTTGCATTTGTGGAAACAGCATCTGAAACTCAGGCCTCTGGGTGGGTATTACCCATGGCAGCTGTTGACCGACATTTGAAAGCTGGTGTTGCTATCGGCCCAAACACACCAAACCGACATCAAAGAACTAACAGCGACAAAGTCTCAGTGGTGTGTGGGACAAATAGTTGCATTTGAACACACCGCAAAGACCACAGCCAAAGGCAAAATAGCATTTTTTTCCCTGCAAATGTTGGACTTTCACCCAGGAGAACAAGGTTCATGTCCCATAAGAATAAAAGTAAACGATGTGATTTAAACATCACTGAACGTTCATCCATCACGTTTTTGTATAACTACGTCACTTTTGGTAAAGTTGCCCTCATAACTACTTCACTTCACTGCATTTTACTGTTTATCTATTTACTGTTTAAACTGTCCTTTATGATGCCTTACCAGGACGTTTTTTGGCCTAAACCTGGATCAGTGGTTTTGTTGCTTAAATTGAATGAAAATTCAGCCTTTTTTACAACCGCGAACCATAGTATGTACAAGATTTACGCGCTATTTTTTTATCAATCTGCACTCATATGTGTTGTTATGGGTGGTTTTGACAAATGACATATTCTGTTGTTTAGGTTGGAGATCTTATTGAACCTTATTGATTTTGCACTGACTGTTTTTACCACGGTAGCTACTCTTGTGTGATGTCGAGATTCTCGCCAGATCTTGTGATCTCATGCCAGCTGATGATTCTTGCGTGGTCTCATGAATCCAGCTTCTTGCAAGTCACAGAATTTGGACAGACAGAGTGAAGTTGTAAATAAGGAACAGACGCTCTGTTAATTCAAAGCCTGAAACACTTGGAATGATTGTTCTCAGGAACTTTAAACTACACATTTGGAAGAATTTTAGTTTAATTGTTTGTGTGTAGCAAATGGAAGTTTGGTTTTCTCTGTATAAAACTGTTCCCCCCTCTGTGACATTTTGTTGTCAGGATTGTAGACCTTTTCATTCAATAAAGAGTGAGGGGTGGGAGCTTACTGTTGGTTAGAAAGCTAGTTAGCTTAGTTGCAGCAGTTCTATTTGAATGAATCGGTTTACTTGTGACAATTTGCTGTGTTTAATGCTGGCGAAAAACTGCTTGTGTGGCTGTTGGAATTGAAATGATACATCAAACCAATTTTGGTGCCCACCAAGATAGATATTAGACTGATTTTTCAGTACCACCAACACTGTCAGGAAGAACCCAAAATTCCTGCCTCCTGGAGATCAGCAGAAATATATATAAAACCTACATTTCTTCATTTGGGTACTTCCAATCTAACCAAATAAGTACACAAAAACAATTGGTAACATCAGTCAAATTGTAAGGTTTATTCACCTGAGATCTTAGTATAACCTTAAACTGTGAGGTACAATAGATTGCTTGTCCCCATCCCCAAACCCAGACAGAGGGAGGGTTATTTATAGCGTTAGAATGGTGTGCACACAACAATACACCCACATGCATTCAAGGCTCCACAAATCCAAACACACACAATTAAGCACACACACGAAACAAAAGCCAGACAACATTGATACATAGATCCACACACACGTACACGGGGCTGGAGGACATTCTCTCTCTGCAGACTATCAATCAGATATCATTAAACGGCCTCAAACAGGAACATGTGTGTGTTTGTGTGCGTATGACAGTGTGTGTGTGTGTGTTGGACTGTGTGTCTGCCCTGGGCTGATACTGAGCTGAAAGTGTCATTAGTAATAATTGCAGGTTGCAGCCGAAGCTCTTTATAGTTATTTACCATAATTGACTGACTGATTATAATTAATATCATACACATTATGGAAAAAACGCACCTGTTTCCCTTTCACCTCTTCTCCTTTGTCTCTATCTCGGCCCTATTCTCAAACTATCTAGTAGCAGATTTACCGTCTTTGATGGAAAGCTTGTCCATCTGTTTGTCCTCCCGGCCGCTGCCTTTGAAAGCCTTTTCTTCCTCTATCTGTCTGTCAGATTGCCTTTTTTCCGTCTGATCCGGCCTGACCAAAGAAACGCTGACATTATCAGAGGCAGGCAGAATGTGTGAAAAGCTTGGATTTGTCTCAATATGTTTTATCTGCACCGCCACTTTGATCTTAACTGGACCGATTTTGACGAAAGCACATAAGAGAGAAGACAACAGAGCTGGACAGCTATCGTTTGGATTAGATAACTCGTTCAAATATGGAGGAGAAAGGGGCTCTTTAAATTTCAAATTATACTTCTGATACATTATTCAGAACGCTTTCTTTGAGCTGTTAGGGGCAAAACCTTGTTATGCCCTGTGGTTGTACATTCAAGAATTTGCAGTGAACTGTACAGCTGCAGTGATTTCAAACACATGTCAGGAGTTATCCAATTTGTGCAAACGTTTTTTTTTTTTTTGTTGCTTTTCCTCTCCTGGCTCCTTGATGGTTTGGGCTTCCTCTGCTTATTGCCTTTTCCCCTCTTCGTTATCTTCCAACCCTCCAAGTGGCTCTCCCTTTCTCTCTCATTGCTCTTTTTTTTCTATCCTTGAAGAAAAACCTGTCTTGTCAGTCTTGCTTCCTGCTTGTCAGTTTTTCTTTTTTCCTCCTTCCCTTTCTCCTCCATCCTTTCCTTTTCTCCCCTTCCTTCTCTGTTTTTATCATCCTTTCTTTCTGTCTTTTCTCCTTGCCTCCGCTCCCATTATCTCTCCTTCCTCGTCTATCCTCCTCTCACCCCACGCCTCCGTCCTTCCCTCTCTCTCTTAATCGGCTTCTGTGTTACCATTCACCACACACACACACACACACACACACACACACACACACAGTAGCATCCCTCCTCAGTCAGTTTGTAAATGAATTATCAGCCCACCAGTGGTTTTCCGTTCGTACACTCTTATATCTTAATGGCCGATCTATGCAGGCAATGCTTTTATGAGGATAAAATGTGTGTGTGTGTGTGTGTGTGTGTGTGTGTGTGCATGTGCTAGTTAGAACGAGGGGGGTTCAACTGCTGCATGATAAATAGGAAGTATTAGGAGGCACCTCTATAGCACCCAGGGGCTCTTGTTGTGTGTGTGCGAGCATTGTGTGTTCGCTCATGTCTGCATGTTTAAAGTGTGCGGCTCATCGTATGAGCCTGGATTTTGCCTTTTTTTTTTTTTTAGTGTGTGAACGCTGTAATGGTAGTGCATGTGTTGTGTGTTCAGTATATTTAGTATCTTAAGTGTGTGTGGTGTGTGTGAGAGAGAGGAGTAGCAGGATATGTAGAGTGGAAATGACACCAGACAAACCCACAGATGGACGCCCAGCGGGCTAAGAAACATTAAGGCTGCACTAACACATTAACACACAAACACACACACACACACACACACACACACACACACACACACACACAGAGTGGAAAGTAGATATTGGCCTCTCCCTCTCTGAATAACCTCATGGGAGCCGAATGAAATCAACCACATCATTGGTGGTTGCGGCGCGTGCGTGTGTCTATTAAAACATGCACAAGACAGTGTGTGTTGCGTAATATTTAGCAAAGAGGGTTCATTTCAGTCATTATGAAGATTGAAAAGGCTGTTATTTGCATGTTAGTTTGTGGTATCTGAGAGCTGACTGCAGCCAGGTAGACTTTTTAAACACAAGCTGTTCCCCAAAATGCTTCAGCTCCTTCACTAAGTCAGGAGACAATAGCATCAGTGTGCTTTATTGTGTTTGGGTCGCGGGCCAAGACTAAATTAACTTTGTGTCCCGAGCTGAATGCGAGACATGAAAAGAACCTGTGGTGTCCCAGCTGACAATGAACTGCCGGCCAACTTTGTCACCTTATTTAAATGAGCTTCATTGTCCTCGCAGCGCTCATAGCATCAATGGGCGCTGGGTGCTTTATTTCCTCCCGCTCGCTGTTATGAAGCAGAAAATGTGGCCATATTTCCATAATATTACTCCGGGTGCTATCGCCGAGGCCACGCTGCTGATCGCCCATTCGCTGTCAGTGGAGCACATCCAGCCGGCACTTGCTCCTGGTGCGTGTGGACATGAAGGCTCGTCTGTGTGTGTTTACTGTACAAAAACGCCCACAAGCAGATTGCACTTAAGCCATTTATGGTGCTGTAAATCTGGAAGCCCCTGCAGCTTCAGCGTCAGCGGGCTACCTGCTACTACAGGCCAACAGACAGCACTTTCCAATAAAGCCAAACATGTTTTCAGTCGTGGGCTGAGCTGGTCTCTGCTTTCCTGGCACAATTGGCCTGGTTTCAAACTGGGTTATGTCTACGAAGCCTTCATTTACCTGTGATTTGTTGTCTCCGGTGTTGCTGGCATAGCTTCATAGAAACTGATTCATTTGTGGTACAAAAGCTGCAGGTGCTTGCTGAGTCATAACAAGAGGAAATCAGAGCACTAATACATTAACAGGGTCTTTGATAAATAAAATTATATTTTATATTAGGGCTGGAACCAGTGATTGTCATTATTGATTAATCTGCCAGTTAATTGTTCAATTAACTGAATTTGGGCCATAAAATGCCCCAAAATAGTGAAACATGAAGGATTTTTTTGCTTCTTTTTTTCTTGTCTGACCATCAGATATTACATTATTACATATTTTGAGAAGATAAAAAAAACTGAGGTAAGTAGCAAATACAGCTTATAACAGCATATTTTGTTAAATGAATAAACAGTTATCTATAGAGCTCAAGAGTGAAGTTCTGATAGTTAAAATTCTGAATCAGGATTTAGATTTTTAGCCATATTGTCACAACTGGGGATGCAGCGATCCGATATTCACTGGATCGGACATCACAAGAAAAAAAAGTAAAATCTGATCAAATCCATAAACCTAAACTATTACATAGATGAGCAGCATCTGTCACGTCAACAGTTGGTGTTATATTGAGGTTTTTTGTGGGCAATGTATTTCTTCCTTTAGGGGAGTAATTGTTTCACAGTTTGAGCATGATGGTTTTTTTTAGATGGCCAAGTTTAGCAAAGTTGATTCAGAATTTTTGTTTAAGTTTTTTAAGGAAAAAAGACGGTATCAGATTGGTATCGGTATGGGCAGACACTTAAGTTTGCCACATTGGTATCGTATCCGACCTGAAGTGGTAGTGTGCCATCCCCAGTCACAACCATCTAAAGTAGTCTTACTATTAGCTATGACATTGTGAAACGATGGAATGGTTTGTTTTGCAATGTCATGGAGAAGTATTGCGTTACCAACAATCCCAAAGTGTAACAGTCTCTGATTGGTGAAGGAAAACAGATTTGTGCTGGCAGTCTGAACAAGGCCTAACTGTAGCTCTATTTTACATTAAACCCAGCAAATACGTGTGTGTGTGTGTGTGTGTGTGTGTGTGTTTGTGTGTGTGTGTGTGTGTGTGTGTGTCTGTGTCTGTGTGTATGATGCCAGAGTTTGTGTGGTCCTCCAAATGCTCTTCTGTAATGTGATTTATCAACCACTTCAATCCATCAACTAGGTGTGTGTGTGTGTGCGTGTGTGTGTGTGTGTGTGTGTGTGTGTGTGTGTGTGTGTGTGTGTGTTCCAGCATCTGTGCCTGTGTCCATCTTCCCCCAAGCCAAGTAGCCACTCCAACTGTCACCCTACTTAAAAATATTACTCTTTAGCCACCAAAAACAGCCTGAGCTTCAGTACTGTCTGCCTGAAAAAAAGAGCTCTTACAAAAGCTCTACTGTTTTTTTTTGTCCCTCTACACAGGCACAAGAGAAAGAGGGAAAAGATGTTTGTGTGACCATATGTTCGTTTTTCCATTAACCTAATGGCATGACGAGGGAGTCAGCACTTTGTTTTATTGGCTATTTGGGATAAGAACTGTTGGAATGTTGTGCTGGTAAACTTTACAGATTTGAAATGAATGTAATTATCATTATTACTAATGGGGTTTATGTTTCAGTTTAAAATCTTTAGTTTTTTGGGGGGAATTTGGCATCATCTTTGGTACTAGCTCCTCACTGCCGTCTTTGCCATCATGCTGATCACAGCGGCTGCTAACTGCTCAGTTTCCTCTCTTAATAATCATAGGAAGATTGAATCACTAATGTGTAATACCACTCAGCAATCGAGTAGGACGTTTATTAAATGAAAATGTCATTAAGACTAAATGTTATGAGTATGGAACATGGATCTGAGAGTTATAATAAGCTCAGTGGATATATTGGAGTTCTTCAGCAGAGTTTGTTGAAATAGTACTTTCCCTACTGTAAAAAAAGTACTTCAGCCAGTATACAAACACAGTCACTCACACTTTCATTCTAATGACAACATGAGTGTTCAGCAGCAGGGACTGCAATGTATAAACTGATAATCAGTGGATTTTGTCCTTTTAAGCTGTATATAAAGCTATGGCTCCAATATGGCTCTTGTCACATAACCTCTGCAGTGCAGTGCTGAAATGGACCCCAAATCACTAATGATCCATATAGGATAACTGCACAGCAAAGCAAACTGTAGCAAAATTAATTTGGTATTGATATTTAATTCGAAGGTGCAGTGTGTGGCTTTTCTTGTGTGCTTAAAAAGTTTTAAAGATGTGATTTCTTTTCCTGACAATTGGGAGCTAAAACCAGGGGAAGTCAATTCTGTAGAGCTGCTGGAGGCCTGCCACACTGATGCTGTTATAATAAGTCGAGTAAATAATAAAAGAAGGAGCAGATTGTACAATGGTTCTCCTCCTGATGTGGAAATGCATTGATTCCTGTACACCAACAACATCCCTGCACTGCTAGTGGTCAACAGTAAGGTACTACTATAATTTTCGTATTACTTATACTATAAAGAATTATAAAGAACGTAAACCTAAGAGATTATTTACGATGATCACTTTGTCCATGGCATCAAAGTAACAACATCAAACCTGCTTTTTCAATTCATATGATATCACCACGGCTTCAAAAAGCAACTTTGGTTAACTTTGATCCTAAAATTTGTATTGTTGACCAACAGCAAGCCATGACCTTTGAGGACACGGAGAGCAGGAAAGTCCAAAATGGAGAAAGTAACATTTCACTCTTATATAAGCTCTTCTGTCGAAATATTAAAGATTCCACAAAAGAGCAATGTTCTGCAGACATTTACGACAGAAATTTTGAAGTAATGTCCCATTAATGGTTGAGTTAAGGCACTAACAAGCTAATAGGTTTGCTAACTGAGAGCTGTGAGAGCTTTGTTTTCCCATTTCAACAACTTTTTATTGGATTAAATGGTGTACAAGGATCGACAAAAGCCAGAGGCAGTGAACAGTGAAAGAATCTTGGGAGTTATTGTGACTGATTAGTGTTAGCCCAACCAGCTAGCGAGCTACGTGTTAGCTTCTTAGCTACAGCAGTCCAACAATTAGCCCCATGAGTATACACAGTACAACTTACATATTTTGCCAAGATGAGTTGATTCATTTCAGTGTACCACTTTAAGGATTTAAGAGGTGTGTTTTGTCTAGTTTAGTTAAAGAAAGACTAAGTGGAAGGTTTAGGTTAACACTATTTTATTTCTCTTGAAACTTCTAATTCTTATTTTTATGTAAATTATATATTATGTGTGTGTGTGTATGTGTGTGTGTGTGTGTGTGTGTGTGGAACCAAAGATGAAAGCTACTAACCTGTCTTAAAATAAAGGAAATGGTTAAGGATATTATAAATTGTTCATTTTACCTAATTAAAAATGTCATCTGTGATCACTGTCCATGTATTCCATTGTCATACTATAATATACTGGTAACCATGACCCTGGTTTCAACCTCATTTGTCATCAGTTAGATTTCCAAAATGTTTACAGATTTCTGTTATTTTTCTTTTTGCATTTAAGTAGGGTGGAGTTTTGTCATATGCATTGTTTATATAGTAATTTTATTATGTTGTATTATCTGTATGCACTTTTTTTTCCTATTAAAGTTTTTGGGGAGTATTTCCTTATACAAAGCAGGCTAGAAGGACAGTGAGCTGAGTTTACTGCAGATTGTAAAGCTCCTTGAGGTGTGATTTGTGACATTGGGCTTTATAAATAAAATTGACTTGACTTCAATGAAGCGTTCATGTTCACACAAACCTTACTGATGAATTTCTGCACAAACACACGCACACACAGCTCGGGATGATTCATTCCTCACAATCACTTGGAGGGTCACAATCAGCATTACTAATAAGACAGGTCTGATAGTCTAAAATAACTTTTTGAGTGTTTATAAAAACACATCTTAGTAATTTTCCCATTCTCATTATTCACAGTGACAGCTGTAATGGAACACAACAACAATGCAGGAGAAATGAAAAATGGCATAAAAGAATTTGGACTTTTTACTAACTATGCAAAACAGTTTCTCATGAATTAACTTCAAGAATTAGACAGTTTCGGGGTGTGAACAAACTTCATGCTGAATATAGCTGGGTGATGAGCATTGTTTGTAAATGAACAGATATCTGCCATGTTTAATACAAACTTTGTTTAAATCACATGACAACTTTTCTTTCTTTATTCTGAGGAATCTAAGCAAGTAAGTCTGCTCCAGGTCCATGCATAAAGGATTTAGCTGGATTTACTGTGTGTTTACTGCAGAATCAATGTGTAGACACACTGGGCCATTAGATTGAGTGTTTAAACATCTTCTCAAGCTTTCTGTGATTGGAAAGGACAAATGCTTTAGCAGTTAACTTTAAGGTTTTTTGTCACTTAGTCGTAATACATTGTTATCACGTTTAAACCACCTCTTGCATATAAAGCATTACATTTTATAAGAATATAGATAAACTTGATAGGAAAAGAAGCTTGATGAAAACAGGATTTTAAACCTATCTCATAGTTTTTTAGGGGATGGAGTTTACCCAGTAGTCATGAGAGATCGCTTAGCTTTCATAAAATAAAGGAATGATAAAGGTTGGCTTTTACAGATTGGCGATGGGATCATGTATTGACGACTAAAGCAATGATTGACGATTGTTTTTTCCTATGTCGATATTAAGGTGATTTAAACAAAATGACCATCAGAAGGAGAATGGGCCACCAAGCTGGGGTAGCCCGTTTCATTATTTAAGAGGGAGCGTAGTGTTGCAGCAGCCACTCAGCGAATGGTCCACATGTCATGTGTTCAATGCAGCCTGCCTGTCCAACAGCAAACTAAACTACGGCCGCTGGGAAAGTTTCAGGCTACGGCCTCTCAAATGGCCTCTTACTCGGCGTGTCTCCATTACAAAAAATGGCCTCAGAGGGATTTATGGTTTTCGATCATCGCATAATCGTTTGGCAACGGTTTTCGACCGTGAGGAGCGTGGTCATGGTCAAAAGAAACCAAAGTTGACTGTCAGTTGGATATGTGAATCGAATAGCTGCCTTGTATGTTAGTCTATGTTTGACCCTTTTGTGCCCTCCAACCACCTCTCTTTGCTGACTTTGTGGCTCCACAGTCACAGAACTTCTTTGTTTTGCTCACAATGGATGAAAGTTACATTCTGCGAGCTGTTACAGAGCTTTATCGCTTCAATGTGAAAAACATCATTTTTCAGCATTTGCTGAAATGTCTGTTTAGTCTCAGTATAAGGGAATAACACACAGATATACCACTCGCAGTAAACACATCCCTAAAGCTTCCCAGCCATCAGCACATTTCCCCTCCTCCCCTTCCCTCCTCTATCTCACCACTTTATTCCCTTTTGTCACACCTTTATGTGTCCTTGACTCCTCTCTCTTTCCTTCCTCCTCCATCTCTACCTCCATCCTCTCTGTGACCCATCTTTCTATATCTCTGCTCATTATTCCCTCTCCATCCTACCAATACCTGCATCCCTCTACCTCTTTCCTTCCTTCCTTCCTCTCTCCATCTCTCCGTCCTTATCAATCCTTTCCTCCCCTTCATACCACCTTGTCTCCCTGTCCCCATCTGCTGCGGCTTTATTTAACCATCCATCCATCCTGCACAGGTTCGGTATCTTCCTCGGACCTCGTCTGGTGCACGTTCAGCCTTGCTATGAATCCCTCACTTACTCCTTCTCTACATCTATCCCTTTCTGCTTCATCCTCACTTGTCCTTCACTCCCTCCCTCCCTCCTTTAGTCCCACATTATCACCACTGACACTCAGGGATCCACAGCAGCACACAAAATCACACATGAACAGACTGCACCATCACCTTTACACACACACACACACACACACACACACACACACACACACACAAACACACACACACACACAAATACATGCAAGCAAGCAGACGCTCAACGCCATAATCAACCCCACACATGCAGAATCACACACAAACCGTCCCTGCTCTATTCCCTTATGCACTAACTGCACACACACTTACACACACACACACACACACACACACACACACACACACACACACTCTTAGATGTAATCACTGTGAGTGCTGGGAGTGCAGTGCAGAGGTGTGAGACTTCTAAATGCTACTGCCTGCCATCAATCATAAAATCCTTTCTGGGGATTGGACAGCTGACACTGTCTGCAGTACGCATCGTCTACCTTTATTTCAATCAATCATGTCCTCTGCACTGCAAAGGGCCCACAGATTGCCAAATGATATTGGCTGGCTTTCATCAGACTCAGTGAATGATTATGTCGGATCCAGAGGAGAGATTTGCTTTAATTTGTTCTGTTGTTTGTTCAGGATATGTGTTTTGGTGTTTTTCAGTGAAAGTCTACTCTGTTGGACGTGGGCAGTATAGTAACTACCGACAATGGTAGAGATGCCCCGTGATATTATAAAAATTTGGCTATACAGTTTGTACCAGTATAGAATGGATTTTTTTAATGTCACACCGCTAAGTTCAGCTGCTAATGCACTGTAGGCAATGTCACTGATAGGCCAATAAAAACAGACAGCCAGTTTGTACTTGGCTTGGTTTTAAAAAGTTGGGCGTAAAGTTATCTGCAGACTATTCGGGGACTGTGCAGTTGTTGCCAGAGGTGCCAGTAAAAGTATTTTCTGTCTGTAGAACTCAAATGAAACATGGCTGCCATGATTATGAGGAAACTTCTAGAAAATGCGGGTACACATACTTCACACAAAGGTGAATAAGAGAAAACACAAGGCAGACACCATTGTCTGAGTCACTGAGTGTACTGTTAAGAAGATATGCACACACATCTTCAACCTGGCATCTCAAAAGAGCTATACAATCACCATACAGTGAAATATGGTCAAAATCTCTCACTCAGTTCCTGAGTTATGGTGTTGAAAGGCGGCCAGAAAAGTGCTTGGTTGAACATTATGACATCACAGACATCATCACTGTATTATTGTATCCTATTAGATATTTGTGTGAAAGTTTGTCATAATTAACTCATGAAAACACAAGGTCACAGCAACCATTAAGCATCAAAATCTAATCAGTTCATCCTTGAGTCCAGGCGGACCTGTGTGCAAAATTTGAAACAATTGCCTCAATGTGTTACTAACATATCACATGATCACATGATAACACAAAAACATAATGCCTTCAGCTGCACAAAAAATGATAGGATGTTTTCTTAATTACACAAAATGCTTGTACCTGTGAATTTCTATCAAAGAATCCAATATTTTTTCTTAAGCCTTTACAAGACACCAGAAGTGAAAAGACAGTAAACGAGAGACAGAAGGCTCCAACAAAAGCCTCCATCTGGATTCCAACCAGGGGGCGCAGTGGGTCATGGTCAGCATCTTAACCCGCAACGCTATTTCCTCACATAGTTGTTTCTCTTTTATAACGATGATTCAACCAGGAGAGTTTCATGCTCATCCAAGCCTCGGAAGTGCTTCAACTGCCAGTCACCAAACATTGTCTGTGCAGAAAATAACGGGCCTTTTATTTTAAGAACATCGGAAGCACAAAAAAACCTTTCTTCACTACTGTGCCATGACTTTGTGACAGCGTTGGACATGAGGATGACTGCCAAAAGTCTTCAGACAGGGAGATAAAACTAGTTGGTAGAGTAATTACCTCCGAGTCCCATACTGCATTTTAAATTGCATTCCATTTAAAGTAAAAAATATATAACTTTTGACTGTGATTTGAACAGTTTCAGGTGCAATATTCAGAATATACCATGATCGAAAAAAGAAAAAAAGAAGTTGCACCTCCTTATATTTGCAATATACTGTATATATATTCATATATTCTGTTTTTGTGGTATTTTTCCCTGAAGTGTTGAATAATGTGCCCAGTTTTCGTACAGGTGGCCCTGTGGGAATCAAAGCCCTAACCCTGTTAGTGTTAATGGCATGCTACTGGGGCAAAGCACTTCTATATACGCAATGGACTCCCTGACTCTCACACTCACACACACACACACACACACACACACACACACACACACACACACACACACACTGAACATCGCTGCTGCCACCACCATGTCTCCTACATTCAAAAACATACTGTGCTTCTATTTTGGTGAGACGCGACTACAGTTTGGCTGATATGCTGATACGGAGCCGGGCTGAAAGCTGAGACGGTATCCGTATCTCACTTTAGCTGCCGTATTCAAAAATACAAGAGATTGCCGGATCTGATTACTGTGTCTGTGTGTGTTTGTGTATGTGTGAGTATGACGGAGGGAGCAGAGGAAAAAAATAGAAGGCAGTATATGTGTGTGTCTATGTGAGAGACAGAGATAAGAGTGGAGCCAAACCAGAGGGCAGGTGTGTAAGGTAATAAGACTAAATCAATTCATACTGAGAGGGAGAGGGAGGAGAGGAAGAGGAGAAGAGGGCATGAGAGAGGGATGAGTGGTGGAGGCAAAATGATTACAGGTAAAGATGAAAGTGTAATGTTGAGCTCTTTCTGCTCTCACACATCACCCAATATCTTCTACAGTCCTTACAGGGATTGGAAACTGAAACAAAACTCTTCTTCGTTGGTGCCTTCAGGGACAGAGTGAGGAGAAGCGGATTCTCTGGATTCATGTTGCAAAACATCAGAGCGAAGCACAGCGAGACTGTTTCTCAGTGTCTGTGTGTACACGCCTGGCACTGTGAGGATGTGAATTTGCGCATTGCATGATCATTTGTGTTTGCAAGAGAACAAAGACCCAAGTAATATATTTATAGATCAAAATAATGGCAGCTTTTGGAGAAGCGACAGAAGACCTTGGCAGGCGGCAGCAAAAATGTGACCCATCATAGATAAGAAAGCTGCTGTCAAAACATGCTTTTGTACCGTGATTTTTGTCGTGCTACCAAGACGAGGAGGCTAACAAGTATCGGGGCTGTAAAGTGATGTGCTTAATCTTTGTGTTTTCAAACATAAATGTGCTTGTCAAAAAGGAAGCGATCTACATGCCTGATATTATTTACAAATACATGAAGACCAAGGAGGCAAGGCTTTGAGGATATTTGTCCCTGAGTCATGTATATCTGGTGTGTTGGGTAATGTTAAGAATGTTAGGTAACATTCATATCAAATTAATCTGACATCTAACATTACATTACCTCCAACATCTGTGTTGGAGGATGTTATGTTTTTGTTTCGGTTTGGTCATGTGTAAGCTGGATTGTGGAAAAATAAGTGAAAACACTTTTTATTTTTGTTAAATTTGGATTGTTAACGGATCCAAAAATAATCTTCCACTTTCGTTAACATTGCCATCTGGCCTGACCTTGCACTCTCTGACTGCCCTTATAGTTGTTTGGCTCATCTATGGAGCAAAAATGTTAAACATTTGCATTTGTACTAACTTTTGAAATATGAGATAATCTTTTGAAATATGTCTGAATTTCTGTGATTTCCATTTTAAACTATTTCCTTTTTTACAAGCTGTAGCTCAATACACAATTAACTCAACATCTACAACATTCAATTATTTGTCAAGGCAAATTCTGCAGCCACAGAAAACTCATCTGAAAGGAGTTTGATATTTCAAGAAATAAGTCTGTGCTTATTTGCTTTCTTGCTTTCTTGCTGAGACCTTAATGAGAAAATTGATGCTGTTGTGTCTGAGTGCTAAATATGAAGCTCAGCTCAACTTTAAGAGGAAAATCAGACTACTGTTGCTTTTCTACCAATAAATAATTTAAGTAGTTAAAGGTCCAGTGTGTAGGAGGATTTCAAGACTGTAGGAGAACCTACGGTGGCCTTCAGGTGAAGTTAAAATGTGATGCCCTCTAGAGCAAGTGTTTGGTTTGTCTGTTCTAGGCTACTGTAGAAACATGGCAGTCCAACATGGCAGGCACTGTGGAGGAAGAAACACTCTCTCTGTAGATACAAAGAGCTCATTCTAAGAATTCTTCTTTTTTTCGAACAAAAACACATACAAGACATCTTTATGAATGTTATATTCATTTTCTGCCAATGGATCCGCCTAAAACCTACTTTGGTCCATTAAACTCTCTGCAAAACCACAACTTGTCATTTTAACATTTCTGCCTGCTGTCTTCTTGCTAATCTAAACTATTCACCTCTTCGCTCCATATTCATTCATAAAGCACAGATATGAGACAGCAGATTTCCCAATATGTCCAACTACTCTGTAAAAGCCACGCCTAATTATCTTGTCTTGCATGATACCTATTAATAACGTATACGTGCCATGCAATACGTGGGAAGGTCTCGTAGATAGAAAAAAAACAGGAGAAACTGTTTTGAAATGAAAGTGGTGTCAGGCGTGTGAAGCGCACATACTTGGAAATTGGATTCTTATCGCTCATTAAACAGCAAAGTAAAAACTATAGAGTATAAAAGTGTTTTTTATCAGAAAAGGTTTCTATGTTTAATGGAACAATTTAAGAGGAACATGTCTCTCTGTGGATTTTGCTGCAAATACAATGAGCCTTTTGTGTGTTAAAAATAAACTGGCTCAGCATTTCACAATTTATTCTTTCGTCCCACTTGGGGGTCTCTTGAGGGTCTTTTTGGCCTAATAATTAAGTTCAGTTGTACCAACTGGGCATATCCTGGGCCAAAAGTACCGGGGCTTCAGACTGTTTTGTAGGCACATTATAACAACAATATCAAACAAGCTTGCAAGTTAGTATTATACAAATAAGTAAGCAGAGATATGTTGATTAAGTAATTTATGTATTTAGCAGAGTTACACTTAAGGTAACACATTTGCAAGTGCATTTTAGTGCCAAATTTGATAGCTGCATCTTAGAAAATTGTTGACCAATGAACTGCACCTTTTAACTGCCGCTTCACCTGCAAACTGAAATTAAAAGACTGTCCTGATTCCCTGATTGTTTAATGATCCGCAGCTGTCATAAACGTGATATTGCCGGAAAGTTTGCAGCTGCAATACAAAGCAAAAATGCAGCGTTCAGTACATCTGTTTCTATTTATCTTTTAAATCATCCTGCCAAATACAACAGAAGTCATGATCAGTCAGGATGTATTTTCTTGAGCATAATGTGTTGGGTATCATTACATTATTGTAGGCCTGGTGCTACACTACACGCTGTACCATCTGTTCTGTTGCTGCACTTAAGTCCACAGAAGTGCCAAAAATAACTAAAAAAACCCGTGTGACAAGTATCAATACACAAAGAAGAACAAAGGATTTGAATCAGCCCCCAGGATTTTTGGATATTCTAATTAGACAATAAACGGTTGAACAGACAAAAAACTAGTAGCATTTAATTTTTACAAATAAGCAACTGCTATAAAAAAAGGAAGAAGGATATGATTTTATAGTGGAAAATTGCACTGCTTATTCACTCTGAACATGAATGTGAAATGATACCCTTTTTCTTGTTGCTAATGGCCTAAAGCTACCCTGCTGTTACCTAAAGCAACCACCTACTTGCCACCTTGGTGCTCGGCACTAGATCCACTGAGTGACAGAAGTATTGTTAATGTCATAAACAATTTGTTCACTGTAAACTCTTGAATTCCTGCAATGATAAATACTTAATTTGCACAAGAAAATACAGATTTGCTTCACTACAGATTGTGTCTTTTCATGGCTGCCAGAAAAGAAAAATAAGACTGCATGCCGTTTCAGCCTTGAATGGATGGAGTCAGGGTTCAAAATGAGAACTTTAGTCCTTGTGTGGATCGAACCTCTGAACCTGAGGAAGAGTCTCTATTGACCAAGTGACAGTAAATCTTTAGCAGAAATATCAATAAAGGTCACCCGACATATTGGTCGGTTACTTTATCCCACAATAACCTTTGGTTTTGGCCTGTTCTCAAACTTTGTCACTTTCTGGCCACTGTCCACTTCCTCTGACTGTGAGGCAATCACATCAAAGCAAAATGAAGTCTCAATATCAAAAGGGGAGACTTTCAAGTCAGAGAAACAAACTATCCCTTCAATATGACTTGCTCTCAAAATGATTACACTTCTACGATCAAACATTTCCCACAAACTCTTTAATGTGTGGGTCTGTAACCCAGTGAAAGACTTCCATCAGCTCTGCTCAGCCAGTCTAATGCAGAGGACACAGCTGAATGCTGCTGCAGTAAAAAATGTCGTTTTCAATAATCAGTTCCTACTGAATTTTTACTATTGTCATATTTTTTAATAAAAACTCATAAAAGGCCATTTACAAACCTAACCGTGGATCTGTAAAAGCCAGTTTGGTCCATAAGATAGCATTGTAATAGTAGTTCATTCACTCTTAGGGGCAATTTAGAGTCACAATTAAACCTAACATGCATGTCTTTGGACTGTGGGAGGAAGCTGGCCTGACACTGGGAGAACAGGCAAACTCCATGATGGTGATGTCATCAACAACAATACACGGGACTTTAAAACAGGGGACTACTGTTTGTTGGTGGTTTCCAACTGACAGCCAGTCTAAAAAATGAAAAAATATTATTTTTCCCTAACCTTAGATGTTTATCATTCTAATTATGACAATAAAAGTCCCCTAATCGTATCTTAACCAAAACCTTGATCTTTCACATATACCTAAGCAAACCTGTGTTGTGCCGAAGTCTGTTTCCCCATTGATTTGTGTTTCCTCTTCCTTAATCTCTGTAATCAGATTCTGCCTATTAATGAGGAGTTTGTAGATATGGGACCACTTTGGTTTTGCAAGTGTTCTGGTTTCCTTTGGTAGGCCGTTTATAGTCCAAGTAGTATTGACCAATCACAGTTGAGTGGGCTTTGGTTGACAGTAGATAATCAATCCATGTTGAGAGCAAAAGAGGTGGAATGCAGTGGCCGAAATCCTGGGACGCATTCGCTATTGTCTGCAGATGATTAGCTTTTTAGTAGCTTAGCTGATGTAGATAAACTGGACAGTTGTGAAACAATCCTCTATTCTCACATCTCAATCAGACTCTAAAAAATGACTGGGACTTGTGCATCTTTTTCGACCAAGGCAGTTCCAGGGCTGGTTCGAAGCCGTTGCCTAATCTTGAACAAGTTCATCACTTTTTTGCCTGCCAAAGAACCGGTTCTCCGCCAAGAACTGAACTGGTTCCAGAGCGGCACCAACACTTAACTGGTCTCGAACCACAAACCCCTCTTATGTTCAGTGTTAATAAGAGCGTAATCGCAAATCAGTAAAAGAACTAGGTTTGCGTTGGTCAAAAAGGGGAAATAGAAGACGAAGTCTTGGCCTAAACATGTGTTATCCAGATATCCACAGCTACACCAGAACCCCAGAAATATTAGCCTTTGCCCCCACAAGCGAAATCATTATCAGACTGATTATTGATGGATTACAATAATGCCCCTTCACTTCGGTTGCTATTTTTCTTAAACCTCATCCTTACCGAAGTCCCCACCAGTTATTTCTATGAAGAGGGAAACAGACTTCAGTAAAAGACCTACCGTAAGCATCCGAGTAGATTAGCTTGCTAATCGGCCTCTTGGATTCCTGCTCTAATTTAGCTCATTGGTCTTTGGAAGGTCAGCCGACAGGTTTATCTGGACTCTAAACTACCACTGTCTCCTGCCAGACTACAGCACGTACACATTATTTACCCCACTGTCACAAAGTCAACACCCAACATATTTGGCTCCCACCACTGTCTGCCATCTATGGTCAATACTAATAACTTTGCACTGTTAAACGACCCATTCATCCATTAATCATCTGTTCATCCATGCATCTTAGGTATCTATCCATCATCGATCCATCCTCTCTTGTTATCGTCTGCTCCTCCCCTGCTTCCCCAACTCATCTCCCCCGGCCCTCTCGCCGTCCATTCATCCAAATCTCAATCCCTCCATCCCAATATCGATCCACACGCAGACATTCATCTATCCTCTATGAATATATCTATCCAGCCATCCATTCTTCCTTCCCTTCCTTTGCTCCTTCCTCCCTTGGCTCCGTATCCTAGTTGAAGAGCTTCTACAGCAAGACTTAACACGCTCCACCACCTCCTCTGTCCCTGCATGTGAACACACACACAAAGGCACTCCCTACAGGATGCAGACGCAAAGACACACAGACATCGTTTTCACAGCTCCCTGAGCAACTCAAATGGCCCGGGAGAGACTGTGCAGAGCAGTGAAAGAGAGAATAAAAGAGCGAGGGAGCCTGGGAGAAAGATTGAGAGACGCAGAGAGAGAAATTACAAGGCAACAAGGGCAACCATGATACAGAGAGAGAAAAATATGGTGGCAAAGAATAAGAAGCCAAAAGAGAAAGAAAGACGGGGAATGGAAGAAAATTGGACTCAAAAGCATTTTACAAGTTTTTATCTGTATTTATGACACTGTAGACAGTAAGATAAACTTTATAGACTGTCTGAGGAGATTTTTATTAAGGGTAAAACCAGCTAAATATTGTGTAAATAAAAGTCTTGATAACTTCATACACCTTTCTGTGCTGAGAAACTTTTCTAGCCCCCAAGAATCCATTACACTTGACAAAATCAGCGTCATTCTGAAATACGTTTTTTTTTCCCACCACATGGAAGGTGTTCTTCTGACACCAGTCATATCTCCATCTCATAATTATGTGTAATGAAGCTCGAGGCATTACTTTGCAGTCGCTCGCCATTATAATTCAAGCACTCCTTTGATGTAATAAGATCAAAACGACTGCGCAGGCGGAATATCAGGATCCACGGCAACAACAACAATAGCAACAACTACATCAACAGGATATGAGTTCTCAGAGAACAATGGGGGAGTGTTTCACCTTGAGGGGTAAATAGCAATACAGGAGCAGCAAGCACCACTGCAGTTTGAAGTGTATTAAAATAAAGCAGACAGAAAAGTGTCTGTCTGTATATCTGTATGTATGTGCACCCTTTATGTCAAGCTGCCTGTCTGCCTGTGTGTAAATATTGAGGCAGCAGAATTCAGCCCAACACCATCAGCTCATCCATCAGTGGTGGTCACGCACAAGGTCAGCTTCCAGCACCGTCGATACAAATCTTAGCAGCTCAGCAGGCAAATGCGCCCATGGTATCGCTCACTCAAATCCAGTACACGACCTTTGTTGCATGTCGTCGCCTCACTTTCCTCTCACCCTCCACCGCTGAGTGTCGATATGAAACCGCCGGCGATTTTCAAAGATGTGGCTGGGAGTCGGAGTGTGATGCAGGAAGATTGAAATTGCTCTGAAGAGACAAGCAATCCAGTGTAACCGGCTGCAGTGGTTTTGTCGGGGCCCTCCACAGATGCAGTTACCGCTGAAAAGCTTTTGAAGATTTTGGGGGGGTGTAGTGAAGATTGCTTTGGAAATTTGGGTTTATAAAATTGGCATGTATGAAATGATTCAAAACATTGTTATGTGTCATAATCTGTTGCGTGATTGCTTGTTTTTTCCTTCATACTCGACAGGAAGACACCAATGTGTTTGCTGAAGATACTAGAATTACAGCCTTGCTGTTTTATACCTCCGTCAACCAGTCAAGTTGCAGTTTGTCCGTTCGGACTCATATGTAACCACGGCAGTAGACAATGATCAAATACGGATGTTGCTGACAAGAAGCTACAAATTCTAAGAAGTGGATTTGTCACCCACATCTTCAATCCAGCAGCATAAAACACATACACAGTCACCAGAGTTTCAAGGTGGGCACCTAAGATTAGTGTCACCAATTCAGTATCCCACCAAATACCTCCCCTTGCTGAGTGATGGCGTAGGTCACAATGAAGTTGACCTTTGACCTTTTGGATATAAAATGTCATCACTTCAATCTCCGATATCCTATCTGTGAATTTTGTCATAAGTAATGAATGAATTCTTGAGTTATGGCCAAAAATATGTTTTATGAGGTTGCAGTGACCTTGACTTTGGAGTTCCAAAATCGAATCAGTTCATCCTTGAGTCCAAATGGTTGTTTGTGCCAAATTTGAAGAAATTCCCTCCAGGCATTCCTGTGATATCACGTTCACAAGCATGGAACGGACATGAGGACACAGTGACATGTCGTCTGACATCCAAAATCTAATCAGTTCATCCTTGAGTCCAAACGGTCATTTGTGACAAATTTTAAGAATTTTCCTCCAGGTGTTCCTGAGATGAGGTGTTCATGAAAATGGGACTGACAACCTCACGATATAATGTTTCCAGCCACGGTTGTCGTTTGCACAGAGGCATAAAAACTGTTGATAAATGTTGCCATGTTTGTAGCTTTGTGTTTGGAGTTGTGAGCCCTATGAAGTTTGCCATACATTGTATTATTTCTGATACAGTTTCTCTTTGAAATGCCGCATCAAGAGAGGCCAGTGGAATATATTGGACATAATGTTGGCGGGCATATTTTTCCAATACATTTTCTCCATAAACAATAAGATGTGACAGTTGAAACACTTTTACTTGAATGAGCAAGAAACTCCCCTGGTTCATCATCAGTACAAAGGAGAACTGCATTAGGAAATAGTTTAAAAAAACATTATGTGTGATATTAACACTCAAGGTAAAACATCCAATTACCAAGCTTCAAATTCTGCCACTTGCTTCACTAACGGTGGACAGATTAAGACAGACTTTGTCTAAAAGCAAACTGACTTTTAGACTTATTATAGCATGAAAAGCACCAGTGTAACATTGACAATGGCTCTGTTCTATTCAAGTGTCCCAGTAAGCCTTGACAGGCTGACAGTGAGCCCGCATTCACAATAACAGAACCCTGCAGGTAAATGGAATTCAGCCTTCATTAATTTTATCATTCACACCTGTGATTTTCCAACTGTTGCAAGTCAAAATGTCTTCAATGAAAAGGACCTATACTTTATTAAGAAAGTTGTTAATAATATGCAGTTTAGCTGAATTGATTGTGGGTCATTTTGGGGGTGAATTCAGAAACTACGCTGCCAGTTTTGTTCATAACTGCAATGATAATAATATTTTTTTAATTTGCTACAACTCTGATTTAGGCCTCTGACTGGCTTCTCTACATAGCAAAGGAGGTTCATGGGTTTTGTAGTATTACAGTCTTTCAGAATACCAAACTGACAGAAAAACGACATTTTTTATAGAAAAAAAGTTGTCTGTCTGAACTAAACATGTATTGCAATCACACTATTCAGTGATCATTAGCATTGCTTGTGTTGTAACTCCCACATTGTGCGCTGCAGTACAGTGTGTAGTGCCACACACAGAGGGGCAACAGTGGTTTATACAGTGGATGTGATTCCACACTATGCCTGTCAGTATCACTGAGACGATAGAACAAATAATCCAACTGTGTAAGGGTTCAATTTAAAGCCTCCACTGAACTGTGGAAGAATATAGATTGAGTCAGCTTTTCCAACTCAAACAAAAAGATTTCACTTTTTTTTTACTGATTCCACTCTTCCACAGTTTCGCAGGCTGTTTTATGATGTCAGCGTGAGCTGATACACTATCATGCTTTTGCACACTTCCTATGAGTCCCCAAATGCTTTTACACGACATGCCACAATCTCAAGTGGGAGAAGAACCCATGGTGTTTTTACAATAAAAAACATCTAGGGTGGAAAATTGCAGTTTATGAGAAAGCTTTACAAAGAAAAAGCAGAGAGTGGTGTTGCAGTGAGCCTGGTGCTGGTGAGGCGGTCCATTGGAAAAAGATTACATATATTCATTTAGCTTAGAATATGGGCACAAGAATATTGCTGATCCTTTCAGAAAAAAAATACTCTAAGAAAATTTTGGTGTGAGAAAACACACTGAATTACAGATGCGAACACACAGTGTGTCTCCCTCTCCACTCCCAAACAAAGAGGAGGGTTAAATCTCATTCAATTCTCTGGTGAAAAGAGGGGTGAATAACTGGATGGAATTAAAATAATACTTGCACAGGCACAGAAAAGATAGTGAATCTAGTTTTACTGGCAACTTTGGAGAAGTGTGTTGTTATTTTCCTTGTTTTTTAATTGAAGCTCTGTTGATACAAACAACAGCTCAGAGCAGGACTGTGCAGCATTATTGACTCCATCTTTTTGGTTTGTGCCAGTTAAAGCCTGACACACAGTAAAAGATTTTTTATCCAAATCTTGAGTTACCATCTCAATCTAACTGCTTGCTCCCATCGACAGTAAAGTTAAAACTGCCCAGTCAGAGGAGATTTGTAATGTCCCATGAGATCCGTGGGATCCACTCGCGTACAGTCAAGATGGTGGGAAATATAACCAAGGCGGGGATTTATTTATCTATTTTCATGTCTAACATCAGAGGATCAGAACATATCACGTGTGGTACACATTTTTCTAAATCAAAGCTAGCATCATTTGTGCATTATATGTTGTTAATACACCGAGAACAACAAATACTACACAGTAAAACAATAGCTACTCAATAAAATTGAGGCAACAGATTGCACGCAATATTATTAATTAAATCTAACTACGTTACAAGTTGAGTTAATAACAACTTAACAGGAAGTGCCTGTCAATTAAAAACTGACTAATTCTATTGTGTTGGATTCATTCAAAATTCTCTTGATTTAGAATCACATACACATAAAGATTATATTTAATGTGATCAAAATAAGTAGATTCTATCTCAAACACTTTTATATTAAAGTTACTTAAATTACTGCCTCAAAACCAAGGACGCATTTATTTTTAATACATTTTATCAAATATATTAAGTAAAATGAAATGACTACAGAATAATTTATTACAGTGCATGCCAATATGTCTTTGAAAGGCAAAAGCAAATAGTGTGGAATTACTCTGCAGATGCTCCGGTCGAAAATGAGACCAAACTTTTCTATGGGCGTCAGTTTTTGAGCCACAACAAAGGCCGAAATGCGGTCATACCAACTAGCTAAGGTTTTTAGCCTATCCAGTTTCTGGGAATGCTATGCTATGTGATCTTGATTTTGTGAACTGGTGGAGGAGGGTCTCCAACTCTCTAAAGCTCAAGCGACTCATTGTCTTAAATATGATACCAGGAGCTTAGAGCAGGGCTCGAATACCTAGACAACTCCACACTTCCGTTATCCTATCTGAACCATCAGAGATCAATTGGTGACAGGAGAGGCTCTGTCACCTCCAGATGTGTTGTGAAAGACCTTGTCATCAGCAACAGCACTTTAACATCCAGCCTCTAACAGTCCTTGAACACATTCCAACGCAAAATACACCTTCCTGCACATTTTTCATTGCAGAAGTTGGTCTTTTTCCAAAGCTTAATGTATTGACTGAACTTGAGGACTCCAGGTTGTGGAGAATTATGTGCTGTTTGCTGACAGCTTGTTTATGGACTGCTTTGGATTTTTTTTTTTTCAGCACAGCAGCAAATATGGTCCCACATTTACAACCAAACAGCAGAAGTAGACCAGACACAATTTCGCCCTTATAGAGTTTTATTTATCACAACATCCCAGACATTCCAGATGTTAGAACATATCATGTTTGACAGCTTCAGTTAAATTAGATGTGATACAAAAAAGAACATCTGGGATGGGCCTGTGGTTAGTTTTGAGTCTTATTAAGTTTTCAGTGGAACATGCAGTAGAAGCCAACTTCTGCAAAGAAACTTGTGAATGTGCAGACACTTTTGATCATCAGACCCACCCCAAGAGATGACTGTTCACCATGACAACCAACCGCCCTAATTATGCACGCAGTGTACTGCAGTCAACAGCGGAGTGAAGCCGGCCTTGCCCCGCTACTTACACTTTTTAATACAGGCGTTATTTGATGTGTAAAACATAACTGTATTATCATTCAGCGTTTGAGGATAAGAGCATGATTGGTTCTATGCAAAGCACCAAGAGATGAAAATCAATGCTGAGAACTAAAAAAAGGACCAAGTTCTTTCATTCTGTGTTAGTGTCCGAGAGGAAGCAGAGGTTCCGACAGAGTAATTAAAAATATCTGTTAGCCTGAACAGAGCTGATCCATTTGTCTGACCTTGGATAATGTGTATCACAGTACCACAGTGCCCCAAAATAAACTGAACATCTCCCCATCAGGTTGACTGTCAATAGCACTGTAATTGTTTTGGGAGAGTTCAGCCACTGCAGATACAAGTCCTGCTGCAGAAATATTAATTCTGCACCACTGCAAACGAAAAAACAACAAAAAACAATGATTGTATTAAATTAAAGTTACATGGTACAGGTTGATTGGTCCGTTGTTTTTCTGACTGTGCCCTACAAGCATCCGCAGTTAAAGTGAATTAGAAAAGTTTTAACAGCTTTTATGAATCTGGTGTTGGTGTGTTGGTTTCCACTACACAACTTCAAAAGATATAATTAGACATTTACAGTATATATACACAATCAAACTGCAGTTGACTATTTGCTAAACCAATAGACTGTAAAAACAGAATGGACATAGTCGCTGGGATATCACTCAATGGCAGTGGCGGTTCTAGGCCAATTTTAGTGTGGGGGCCAGTGTTTAATCAGAGGGGCACATTAAAAATTGTCAAAAATGATATTTAAGCATTCAAAACCTTTATTTAAGCTAAAAGTCTCATATTTGGAAGAACTACATTGATTGAAACACTGAGACTTACCAACATTAACTCATTAACTCTCATTTTTGTGCACAATTACTTTTTTTTAATTTTTAAAGTGCAGTACAGTGAGAATGATCTTTATATTTAGCTTTTATTGCACAATTAAACTATTATACAATGTACACATTATGGGTTCATTTTGTGTACAATGAGATATTGTTTGAACAAAAAATAGGTAAGAATTGTTCCGTCGTTCATTGCTATAAATTGATCATTTTATGATTAATTTGACACAGGGGCCACAGCAGGGGCCAAGGGCTTCTTCACAGGGGCAGTGGCCCCTGTAGGCCCCTGTGTGGAACCGCCACTGCTCACTGGTTTTGAAGCGTCAAGTAGGATTGGGCAGCATCCATTTTTTAATACCGTCATACTTTTCCAACATTTCACTGGGGTATTCAATATATGACAGTATTTGTGTTCCACTTCTTGAACAACCACAAACTCATGTTTGGACAAAATAAATATTTTTTTTAACCAAGTATGACATAAAAAAAAATCCTGCTGGCAGCATGCCGTCTTTCCCCCACCATCTCTCTGACATGCCTCGGCATGCCGTCTGATTAACTGTCAGCTGAGCAGCATCATAGTTGCTCTCTGTCGTTCTTCTCAGGCAGGCCATTAAACTTGCCAAATAAACTGACAAAAATTGCCCAAAAACAGCTTGGTCCATGTTGAAAGATTTGAGTTTTACTAGTCCTGTAATACCCCTTTTTCTTGACCAAGGCAGTTGCAGGGCCGGTTCAGAGCCTGTGCCTGATCTTGAACCAGTTCATTGCCAAAGAGCCGGCTCTCAGCCAGGAAAACTGGTAAATTAAAAAAGATTTGCAGAGCAGCATTTACAAAGGCAGAGGGCTGGAAATATACCCGCGGTGTTATTCCTTTTTGGTTGGAAAAGTTGGGGCTGGAAAATGTAAACACGGAAATAAACAAACCAACATGGAGCTGAACTCACCCTGGGTACCTTTGGTTATACTCGCCGTAATCCTGCTCTGATGTTCCTACCAAACGACGGCCCAGATGTTAAGCAAACATCGAACTTCGGAAAAAGTCCAAGTCAGTCCTTTCTCAGTCCTGTTGCATATGTCGCTCTGTGTACATCTCACAAAATTCCAGCTCAGGTAGCCCACAAACCGCTGCTTTTTGGTTACATTCATAGTCCAATAGACCGTACTAGGGTTCATTTGGAAACGGACCAAAACCCCTCTCGCAAGTAGCCTGGTTAGGACTAGTTATTTTGGCTGGCACTAGAGTATGATTTGATCGCTCACTAACGACCAAATGAACCAAATAAGGATTTAACTGCACCAGAGTTCGATTGAAACAGACTAAAGTTTGGGTTGTGAAAGCGCCCTAATTCGCCATGTTTGTCAGCTGATCTGCTGAGAGACTGACCTCCGGTAGCGTCTGCTTGTGCATTATGCATTAATCAGTTAAATTGATAGAGTCATGCTGGATAAAAGTGTCTGCTAAATGACAGTGTAGTTGTAGAATTGTAAAAAAAACGTCCAAGCCCAGCCTCAAGTTTAACATTTCGTCCAAAATTGGACGTCCGCCATAAGCTAGATCTCTAGCAAAAAAAAACCCAGCAAAAAAACTCTCACACTACTTAAGAGAGATATTTAACCTACCTAATAACTCTCAGGCATTGGGATGCCTCAGTGAATCTCAAACCTAACCTAATCTGACTCTAAAAGTCATACAAAGCGACCGCCAATTTACCTTTGACGAATGGAAAATTAGGGATAAAACCTTTAGACTGTAAACTCACCATTAAGCACCTTACATGCATTCAGCAGCAATCTGTAAGAAAGCCAGCACTTTTCAAGACACTGTACTTTATTGACAGCTGAAAGCCAGAAAGGGAGAATACCCTTTTATCACCGAGAACAACCTGAACAATAGGAATGCAGCTTGGACTGATCTACAAGGTTCGAGGTTTAATGTCGGGCTGATTTGGCACAATGGAACTACCTCCACAGGACCAGAGGATGAAAGCCTGTTTTGTGCACAGACTCTATTGAAACACATTGAATGAATATCCAGTCAAGTCAGTGGCCAAGGTGTGATGGCTGCATTCCTCCAAACAGAGACAGAAAGAGAGAGGAGGTGGAGATGGGAAAAAGAAATAAAGAAGGCAAGAAAGACATACACAGAAAGAGTGGGCATATATATAAAAATACAGAGACCTGGGGGAAGAGGGACTGACAAATTAGAGAGTGCGAAAAAGAAAAGCGACAGAAAATCTATAGACTCACAGCTGAGATTGCGTGTGGCCCTTGTTGAAAGCGGCGTTGTACATAAAGGATAGCAAAGCCTTTTTATCTCACTGAGTTGTGGCGATGAGGAAGGAGGTCTGAAGATTATGTTTGTTGCTAGAGTGCGGGAGCTCTCCTCTCTTTCAACTCAAAGCACTCTCAAAGTGAATTTGCTTCGAAATACTGAAAAACCAACAGCTTCATGCACATCCAGGACATCACAAAATAACTGTGATGAAAATATCATAAACTACATGGAAGTTGAACCAGAATCCAACTGAATGAGAAAACCTTTTTGCATAACTGCAATATTGGAATTTAAATGAACAATTTATTCCAATTTGCAAACCAATTTGATGGAAATTATTAAACTCAAAGGCACCAGTAAATGTTTTTTTTACATTTTAAGTTGGGGAAATTGATGTTTGCCAATAATTCCAAAGTCAAAATATCTTTTTACTTCGTTTCTGGAAAATCCAACATTGATTTATCTGTGTTTTTTTTCCACTGAGATGCATCCTTGATGAGTATTGACTTCTGGGTTTGAATGACTGCACATAACTGTTTTGCAATCAGGTAACACACACGGCACACATGCAGAGATACCGTTTCTGCATTCATGTGGCAGCCTCCAAGTGGTAAATTATTCATTATGTCCCTCAATGGTGGAAATGTCACAGGAATGTAGTGGCACAGAGAGACAAACACTGTGTCTCAGACAGCCTATGGCCACTCTATATGTACAAATATCTGCCAGTCTGTCCTAGTCTTTAGTGAAAAAAAAGATCAATTCCATATGTATTCTACTGGATCATGAATTATTATCTCACTATAATTGTGCACTATGCTGTTTTGCAAAGCTGTATTCCATTAACTTTATTCAATTAACGTACACACCAACAACATAATTAACTCTTCATCAACATAAACAGCCACCAACCGTGTGCACGACCTCCACCGAAGCAGCCAATGGAGCGAGGCCATCGCCTGCTGCCATTGGATGATTGAGTAATCATCTTCGTGACAGCAGTTGGTGGGTGTGTGGCCTGATATAGCAACAAGGACCATAACCATCGCCACACAAAGTGAGTCACCAGTGGCATATGTGAATATCTCTCTACGTATGTGTGTGTGTGTGTGTGTGTGTGTGTGTGTGTGTGTGTGTGTGTGAAGAAGGTGTTGGTAAAAACACCATCTGATCCACTATGATCCTTTTGCTCTGTTTTATTTTGTACCAACTTTATATTCTTTTCTTCTCTTCTGCTTACAGCTCTTACAACACATACTTTCACAGATTGTATGTGTTCCATCTTTCACACCATCATTTTACTGTTGCAACTAATTGGGATTTAAATAACCCAATTCCATGTTTGTTTTTTAAAATAGGACGTTTACAGAAAAAGGGAAGAATGGAAATACAATGAGCTGGGAAATACATTTTCAAAATAAGTTTTTTTTTAAAAAGGTCCCCTGAAATAACTGAATGTGGAATTATAAAATAAAATAAATGTGGCATCAGCAAAGAAAATAACCCTATAAAAAAAATCAATGTGGCATTGTAAAATAAAAATCCCATTTTTAAAAAATGTGGCATGAAATAAAAGTCCACTAAAAAAATGGCATAATGAAATAAAAGTTCCCTGAAATAAATACATGTGGCATTATTAAATAAATAAAAAATAAAAGAATAAATGTGGCATTATTAAAGTCCACAAAAAATGTGTCATTATTAAATAAAAGTCCCCTAAAAATGGCAATATAAAATTAAAGAGACTAAAAGAATAAATTATGTAATAAATTCCCTGGAAATAAAATGAGAAAAGTGGAATTATTAAATAAAGTCCCCTGAAAATAAATAAAAGTAATTTTACACGTTGGTTTTGTACAGATAAATAAAACAAGAAACATACAATGTTTTAATAAGCAAATATTTTGTCCCCTTTTGACAGAGTCAGGCTTGTTCTCCCCTTGATTCCAGTCTATACTAAGCTAAGCTAAGCTAACCAGCTGCTGTCTGTAGCTTCATATTTACTGTAGCAAACACAAAGCAGGGTGGTATTGATCTTCTAATCTTATTTCTCAAGAACATATTTGTACCACCTTCGGCCAATATGTAATAAAACATAACAAATCCCATCAAAATATTTTCTCAGTCTGGAAAAAAATATTTGAGGATTAGTAAGATTTTCACTGGAACAGATGTGTTTATTCAATAAAAACTATGTCCACACTTGATCTCAGATTGTGACAACCAAATCACATGATTACAGCACTTGAGCCAATCCTCCAATCAGCATTTCCCACTGAGACCTCAATTTGATGGCAAAAAAGCTAGTAACCCTTGAGCTCACTAATCAGCCCAGCACACAGGAGACGTAGTGTGTCTCCATCTACATCTCATAAGGATCACAAGCTGGCAGAGCTTCACCTGCTGGGACTGATTATACCTGACACGTGGTGACGTCAGCTGTGAAGCCCACATATCTCCAACCAGGATCATTGATCTCTGCTCGGCTATAGTGACATCACCTATCTCCCCAATTAACCTCGCTAATGAAGCGGGAGAAAAACTGCTGTTAAGAGTTACATAAGACATCAGTTCCACTACATAAGACACAATGACCGGCATTGTTTTCTGCTCGGCGAGGTCAACTATTAAGTGGAAGCTTACATGGCAAAAACAATTACCTCCAGCAGGGGGTACGCAGAGAGGCGAGCGGAGTCTTTTAATTTGTGGTCAATTAGGGCTGCTTTGAACAAAGAGGATTGTGGGCAGTGTGTTTTTTTCTGTCGGTACCTACAGCTATGATACTAGAAGAACATAAAATCTGTATCATGACTTCCTTACAATGTGGAGAAGGGTTGTTTTTTGTGAAGATTTCACCATCAGGGGCTTGTGTCTAAATGGCTGAAGCTAACAGAGCATGGCTTCACTGTAGCATACAGTAGTGTTACTGTAGACCTCCAGCTCAGCTAGTGGTGGTATCAGCTGGCTTAGCTATTACAACAGTTAACAGAGCAAAACATGTTGTTGACTATGGCACAGCATTAGTTCCAGCGCATTAGACACAATGACTATCACTGTGACAGCATCTCATTCACCGGCACACACAAACACACAAACGCTCCCCTCCTTTTCACCCACAGCATCCCCATTTACAGCACAATGGTGTGTTTCATGTATGTACAGCACATGTGGCAATCTCATCAGCACTGTATTGTGAACATGCTGGCTTAAAAACAGATTTAAAAAAGACTGGAAATATGCACACAAATGTCCCCTTTCAGAGTAAAATGAACTCTTTGTAAGCACAACGAGGGTCATACACATTAATATCCTAGAGTAAATTCAGTGATTTCATATTTTAATACGAACATACACACTCATGCATGCACAGTGTATCATGCCTGTAACAGTGTCCCATTCAACATGACAATAGGTCTTCAGTTACTTACTGTACATGACTCCAAGAGATGAGAATGCTACGGTATGAGCGATCCTGCTCATGTTTATGTATCTGTGCACATGCCCACAATGTCCCATTCTATACCAACGTACAGCTACAGATTCCAGACCAGCCTCTGTTGCATTTAAAGAAAAGCAGGGTTTATTTTGTGGTGAGTGGAGCCACTTTGCCTAAACCAGGGGTCGGTGACCCTTTTTAACAAATGAGCCATTGTTGGCCAAAGAGAGGAAAAAAATGTCAGAATGAAGTCACAAAATTCGAAAGTTGGAATGAAAAGTTTGCCTAGTTAGGGAAACTCAAATCTAGACTTGAAGTTGGCAAAATATAAGTTGACGTGTTGGGCCGTAGACCTTTTAAGTAGGGATGGGAATAATTGATTAAAAATGTTTGTTAAGAATTTGAAATTGGAATTGGAATTTTAAATCAATCTGTGTATTTTTTTATTTTATCTCTGACTGCGTATCAGTACTCACTGAACTGAAACACGGCCGAGCGTTCAGTTCTGCGGCCGTACGTGAATAAGCCAATGAGCTGAGAATTAAGTTGGATAAAGCTACAGTTTGCAAACTGAAAGCTGCAATGACAATTATAAAACACACAGAAATATAAGAGTATTAATTTGAGCAAAACTAGTTTTCACAGCATGAATATTGGGTTTAATTTGGTCCAAAACTTATTTAAACACAAAACACACTTAAATATGCAAGATTACTGTGAAAACTAACCTCATGCCTTTCTGGGGCCAAAACATAAAACATTTAACTCCTTGACATTATCTTTACAGTTTAATCTCAGTTGCGTTAGTTTGAAGATGGACAGGATCAAGTCTCTTTTTGTCCTTTCAAAATAAAAGCATCTGTTATCAGAACAGGCTTCTGCATAGTTCTGTATACATATCTTTTATTTTGCCAATGTATGCATGTTTTATACATACTGGAGTGTTTATAAAAACATATTGATTAATCGATTAATTGATCATTACCGTTATAGATAATAGAGTTGGCGGGTTACTTCCAAACGCCCAAGCCTACTTTTAAGCATTTTTTATGCATATATAGGAGCTACACATTTTTACATTGGAAGAATACAGATTGATTTGGGCTTACATGATAAATGAATAAAAATAAAATGTAAGGAAATAACCATTTCATTTCAATCATTCTGCAGATGGCCTGAAGAGCTACATGTGGCTCCAGACCCCTTGGATTTCTTTGCGTTATTGTATAATGTAGTCACAAAATGTGGTTTAAGTTTCTTCAAATTCCCAATTAAGGACAAGCTACATCTGCCAGAAATTGTAATTGTGGCTTGAACTTTCAAAGTCAGGTTGGAAAAAGAAAGTGAACCCTTGGTTTTAGTTAACACATAGCATTCTCAGTCCCCTTCCAGCATTTACGCTAGTGGTCGACCGATACAGGTTTTTTAAGGCCGATACTGATTATTTTGACATCAGTCTTAACCGATCCCCGATACGTGCTGCCGATTTTTTTGGGCTGATTCTTGAAGCCGATATTGCCTTTTCTCCCTCCATTTACATGATAAAAATGACACAATGATAACAAATGTTACACAAGTCTCAATTTAAACAAAAAAGAAACATCTATTAACAAAACAAACAAAACATATTAACAGTTGGATAGCAAACAATGTGTATGTTGTGATAGGCCTCAAGGTGGTGGCGCCTCAGATGATCCACATATTTGATGTGTTTTTCACATCAGCTGTTGCACCAAGCCTTGCCTGCTGTTGGCTCAGTGAAATGGGCTAATTGATCGGCGAACGCACGCACCTATCGCCGGTGCCGATACAAGTAAATAACGTAAATATCGGCCCTATATATCGGTCGACCTCTAATTTCCGCTACCTATTTTGCAGGAGCAGCGTCACTGCATCTTGGGCATAACAGCACCCAAGACAATTGTGACTGGTTTCAAAGAAATACATTTGAAGTTGATTTAACAGCAGTGGCCAGGAAGAAGTTTAGACCATTTCCCCTGTACAAATCTGTTTAATTCTAACAATTTTTAGGAATGTCTTCCATGAATGGCTCTTTTGACTTCAGAATCTCCATTGACATCACTTTTCTTGCGTCTGAGGTATTTTGTAGTTGGTTCCTCACAGTGTTTAGGGTTATTTCCTGCTACCTGACAGCTACACTGAGACTTGTTTTCTCAATCAGTATTGGTTGTTCGGGCCCAGGGGCGGCAAAACGATTACAAATGATGGTGATTACTGCCCATTGAATTCACTTGAAGCATGGTTTTAGGTATGTGTTTTGCTTCAGTACTCCAAAGAAAGTACAACTTAAACATAGTCTTCAATTTTAAATTTTCATTGAATGTTGTCCCAGGTAAATAATAACGTTGAGGTTGCCAATTAGAGATGTACAATGTTTTCCATTTATTTTGGAAGAACCATGCTTTCCTCAATGATGTCCTTTCATGGCCACCATTGATGTTTTTTTTTATTATCATCACAACTTGAGTGGAGACCTCGGTGCCTTATTTTTAGACACAACCTTAACTGCAACCAAAGGGTTG
Source organism: Centropristis striata (assembly GCF_030273125.1). Taxonomy (NCBI): domain Eukaryota; kingdom Metazoa; phylum Chordata; class Actinopteri; order Perciformes; family Serranidae; genus Centropristis; species Centropristis striata. The sequence continues at coordinate 12,155,905 of NC_081534.1, read as the reverse complement.
TCTTTTTCCTTTCCTTTAAGCCTTTATTTGCCATTTTGCTTCATCTGAAGTACTCTAAAAGCATCTGTGAATGAGGGACAGTTCACATCAGATTTTGAAAAGACGAATGTCAGCAATCAATATTTTTCATGTGTGCTTGTACAGAAAAATGAGGAAAAGAATGTTTTTTTAAAAGGCTGAATAGGTTCACATGTGACTACATGTGTAGGACATAATATGTGTTTCCATTAAAGTTGAAATTTTGAAATGTTGCATAAAAGAAAATGTGAATTAGGGACATTTCCATCAACTGGTTTCTAGCGAATAAACAAAGCTGCATAAACGTACTTTCATCAGAAGATAGCAGTGTGATGTATTGCTGTAGGCTAATCCGACAGTAAACAGTAGAAGAAGTAGAGATTGCGGGAGAGAGAAAAAACAACAAAAAAAGAGGTTGCTAGTCAGACAACTTTAGCCACCCACAAGAGAAAATGGAGAGAAGTCTTTAGGAATTGGATTAGTTTCCATCTCCCGTTCAGCTCATTAACTATTTTTCGAAGAAGACAAAAACCACCTCAAGTGAGCGTAAAAACATTTATACACTTTTGCAAAAGTTGTATCAAATTTTTGTGTTTCCATCAAGTTTTTCTCATTTGAATCTTCAGAAATTCGTTGAAGGAAACAGGACTAGTTGTGATAAACTTCTCTGTATGATTGAAGGCTGAAGAAAAAGGTTTCAGATGAAAAACACTTTGCGAATAAAATATATAGTGCTGTAGCTGTCCTGGAAATTCCCTTTTCCTGACAAAAGATCATATACAACTGGCCATTTTTATTTGAGAAAACAAAAACGATCAATCAGCTTCGTATCATTAAGAGTTCTAGATGGGATTTTCTTTTTCATGTGCAAGATTTACATGACCAAAGTAATGATAGCATGTATGCACACACTCACCCTCACACACACACACACACACACACACACACACACACACACACACACACACCTAGAGACCCATCCCTCCTTCTCCATTGTCTTGCCTGGCACCAGTTTCCATTGACACAGATGGTGCTGGGAGAATGAGGTACAAAGAGAGACAGACTCAGAGGGAGTTGATTCCATGACTTTATATCAGCTCCATTCCTCTCCCTCCGTCTATACATTTTTCCCCATAAATCACATGTACCTGTTCCATACGTCTATCCAGCTGCCATCCATCCCTCTTTCACCTCTACCATCCATCACTCCCAGCCCCCATCTATCCATCAATGTTCCTATGAACTCTTAGTACCTTCTTAGAGTTCCCACCAACAGCCATTCATCCTTTCAATCCAGCCATTTGTCAGTCTGTCCCTGAAACCAGATCCCAGCTTGTATCATGACCTTTTACGCACCTATTAACTTCTGAAATGCGACCTTTCAGTCATCCATCTTTTTCCCTCCATCCATACATCCATCTATCCCCCCGTACCCCGCTGCATGTCGTGTCACCAAGGTAAAGATGTTTTCCGATTCCTTGTAATGACTTTTTTCATTGAACTCAAAAAGAAGACATTTCTTTCTCCTGATTGATGTGCCCATTTAGCGACCCCCCTTACAGGATCAATAGTTAAATTAACACTCACCAACTGCATGCCACAGATGAAGGCCAAGGTGCACCTGCCACTACAGCACCCCATGGTGTCCTCCTCCGTCTCTCCAGCGATCCACGTGGAGGAAAGAACTCTGGGTAAAACTCCCAAATCCTCCAGCTGGTCCTTCAAAATCCAAAAGCCCCCTGGAGGGCCGTCTGGCTGGCTGGCAGCCCAGGTAGAGGCTCTGGCTGCTCGGCCTCAGCGAACAGAGTGCAGCCCCTGTACTCGCTGGAGCTCAGGGGAATAAAAAGCTACTACTTCATTCAAATGGGCTCGGTTGCTGACAGGTAAACAGCCTGAAACGTGGTCTCTTGGATTTCCAACACACATGGGGTCAGGGATCAAAAGATGGAAGGTGGGCCTTGGGGATGATTCAAGTCCACAAATTCTTCTTGATGTGTCCACGGAGGAAAACCCTTTACAAGCCTCTGCAACTGAAGGCAGTTTGGTAGTCTGATAAATCAGATGATGAGGTGCATTTTGATAGATTATCAGAAATCTGACTTTATTCTGACCAAATGGGCACAAATAAAACTATCTTGACCAATGAGACAAAGGTTACATTGACTCTCCAGTAATGTCCAGTTATCATCTACTGGATCAGAAAGTCTACAATCACGTCGATTAGTGGCATCCTTGTCACAGAATTAGCACGGTTACAGTAGCCACTTACACGACATTAAAAGACTGTAAAATCAGGCAGAGATGGTGAGATTAGATGGACATATTCCCCCAGATTAAACGCTCTTTTGTTTAATAATCCGATTAAGCGCCACTTGAATGTGACTGATTGAAACAGCCTAATTTGTTTCAGGGTGGAGAAAACAAGTGAAAGTGGTCCCTGCCTCCTCCTCTCTCAGACCAGCTCCTCTCCTCTCTCCTGCTCTCCTCTCAGGGGAAGTAACATCCTTTCATTCACACCGTAACAAATAACAGCGTTTTAGCTCCAAAACGCGCCTGTAATCCAGTGTCTCTGCTTTTTTTGTGTGTGTCTCTGAATTTGTTTCTTTATCCACTCAGACAATGGTGAGGAAAATTGTTGCTAAGGATGTTGTGATATGTCACCAGCCGCTGGAAGCTGATTTCGGCTAACAAGTCCTCCTCCTCCGGTTCATCTCCCCGTCAGATCCACAACACAACCGCCGTTTTATCCAGCCGGTAGTCCGGTAATTCGCCGCCTGCTCCGTTACAGCGAACACATCTCTACAACGTCAGGAAAAATAAAAAATAACAAAAACACAGAAAAGCATGTCCACATTTCGTTTGGAGAGGGACGGGGTGAGATTTCGGGTCGAGGTAAGTCTCCAAACGTGAGGTACACAGGGCGGTGTGAGCGGAATAAGGGCTAAGTTTAGTTTGTCGTCTCGGGGTTTGTCTTCAAGGAGTGAAAAGGGGAGACAATGGGAACCGGGATGGACCGACGGACCGAGAGAGACAGCAGCGAGGAGCGTCTCTCGCCTGCCATCTGTCAAGTCAAACACCGCGCAACAACAAAGCTGTTCCCGTTTGGATTTTCAAAGTAAAAGTGTATATGTCCTGAACCGGCTACTCTCAAACATCCATTCATTCATCATTCTTACCCCTCTGAAATCCTGGGCTATGTCCGTTAAAAAAAATCTTGCCATGCCATGTTGTCATCAGTTTTTCAGCGTTACCTCACCTATATGTCCTGATTGTTATTTTTTAACTTTGACTCAATTGATCAAAAATGTTGAACCCAAAAGAAACAAAGGAAAACATAAAATCTGATCTTGAAAATCATTTTTCACACACAGAAATGTACATGTTGAAAATATGAACTCAGGTTGCAAATTTTACATATAACAGGTAAAATGAGGATAATCTCTAGTTCTATATTTCTACACTAAATATATTTGACATTATCTCCGGTTTTACTTGGCCGAATTTCATTAAAAAAAAAATCTGGTATGGAGTTTCTAGCCAGAACTTTAGAGGGAAGCTGAGGGCAAGGCTCGACGTTGTTTCACTTTTATGTCATCACGTCATCATTATAGATCATAGTTCTTTATTTATTATTATTTTATTTATTTTTATTTTGTCATATTGTTACTATTTATTATTACATATTATATTATATATTATATACTGTACTATTATTATTATTATTATTATTATTATTATTATTATTATTATTATTATTATATATTTTTTTATTTATTCTACCTTAGTATTTTATTCTATTGTATTTTATTGTACTTGAATACCGGACTGCTGTGACAACCTAATTTCCACTGTGATGGCTCTAATGAAAACCTGATCTGGGACCAAAGCTGGGCTGTGTTCAATAAACCTTATTTAATCTAACTGGGTCTTGGTAGGGTCCCATTTCATTGCAGTAGGTCTAACTGCAGAAATATTGATGCCTGACAGGTTAAATTGATGTTAGGTTGGAGATATACTTGCTATTAACTATTTGTTCGCATGTACACAACTAGCCAGAAATGAATGATATGTGTCCATAAGATACAATACACATGCTTGATTTAACGGCCTACACATCATGTATGATGGAGCTACTCAGAATTAACAATATAGCAGAAACAGTTTAAAGTTTCTATTTAGTATCTTTAACTATAGTAACACCCTGGAGTGTTGCCATGTTTATTTACATTCTACAAATCCAGTATTTCAATACCTGATGCTCTCTAGTGAAAACCATAACCTCCAGAAGCACGGTTTTACACAGGCAATAATGTGAACCAAGCCAGTTGTGTAGGCAAACATGGTTAGTGATAGTCAGTGGGTTCCTATATTGATCTGTATGAGTCAGTAAAGCCCACACAAGGATTCAAGCACACTTGCTAAGAGAAAAGTGAAAAGATGCAAGATGGTGAAGACCTGGGAAAATAGGCCGGCTGACCCTGTTTGGACCAGGTCTGATTGTCCTCTGGTTCCTTTAGGATTTTTTTTTTAACTTAACTTGTGCCTTTCAGAGGCCAAACAAGTTTTCTTGTCGAGTTCCACATTTTTACAAACAAAAAAAATCGCACATTCTCTGAATCTAAATTTATCTGCTCTGCTAGGTTATCGTTAATTATAGCCTTGACATTATTAAGAATGGACATTTGTTATTTCTCACTACAGCATGCTTATAATTTCCTTTTTTTTAATTTGACAGGTATAATTAGGTTGAATTCAGAAAGTTTAATTATTCTGACTCTTTTGTGCTTTTATTTTATTTTGAAGGCTGAAGGATCCTGCTTCCGTCGCTGTTGTCGCTGCCTCTCGCTGACTTGATGAGGCTGATGTTCCGCTCGGCAGGGGAGCGGCGGGGCTCTTTTCACTCACTGAGACTCACAAACATAGACAGAGAAAGATGTAGCTTTGGTCGGCGTGCAGCTGCTCGAGAACATGGCCTTCAACCACTGTAGTGAACCAGACTCTCTCTCTCTCTTTCTCTCTCTCTTCTCTCAGTGGGGAGTCCTGGCTGAGTTGTCAAGATAATCATTCTATCCTCATTTCTCAGTCAGTTAATTGAAGGCTGAAGGGTTTCCTGATAGCCTGCTATTAAAGCTGAATATTTTTTGGGGAAAAGGTATTAAAAAAATTCATGTACCATATTAAAATTGCTCATAACTCTCCATCAATTATTGGAAAGCGCCCTGGGTCCACATGCCAGAGGTTGATTGCCTCATTTATGAATGACACATTTAACTCAATAGCTGTGTCGTTCCCACAGTGGCCGCAGTTCAGTGAAGGCACCGCAGCTCCAGACTACAGCCAAATTAGGCAGCAAAATGCTCCTGAAAACAGGCAATTAAAAGTGGGGAATCTGTGTCTGTGTGTGTGTCTGTGAGCATGTGTGTGTTGTAGGAGGTCACTTGTGCCACGCCTATGAAATGGCCAGCAGTTTAAACAGACACAGAGGTGTAGAGGCTATCACTGCTTTAGCTATACAACATAATGGCCTGCTTTCCCCTCACCATCAATCTCTGTCACAGCCTACCCCTCCCACACACACACCCAGGAAAACAACACACACACTCAGATACACACAAACAAACGCACGTACACACTTTCAAACCACACACAGTGAGACAGGAGTTTAATTATGCCGCTAATCTTGAGTGACAGTGGCATGTATAATGGCTGATTCCCTGGGGGCCATGTGTCAAAGCATCCACCCATTCATCCAACCATCCCTTCTTCTATTTATCATCTTACCTACTTAGTCATCCATCCATCCGCCCATGTTTCGCCTCAACTTCTCCATTTTTTATCCTCAACATCCCTCCATCTCACTTTTTATATAATTTCCTGCTGCTCTTCTTTCTTTCTGTCCCAGTCTTTGTCATTTCTGTGGCCTTTGTAATAGTCGGCCTCTCTAATTTTCTCTTTGTCACACATCATCTGTTCTCTCATGAAGGCTACTGACCGGGCCAATTTGGTAAGCGCCCGGCAGCCTCTGACCGCTGGGACCTCGGCCCCAGTTCACCTCAGGGTGAGGCCCCTGATGGTCAGAGGTTGGTCAGCTCAGGGGGTGAACATATCACACATCTCATCTGTGTGTGTGTGTGTGTGTGTGTGTGTGTGTGTGTGTGTGTGTGTGTGTGTGAATCTGAGCAGATATCAAAGCTAATTTCACAATATGACATCTGCCGTACTGAAACGATTGCAAAAATCCATTATTGGTGCTTTCAGACAGAAATTTTTTTTAGAAAACCTCTTAGTTATCGAGTCATTTTAAAGAATAAAATAAAATTTAAAAATCACTGTTTTCAGACGTCAAATGTGAATATTTTCTATTTCTCCTGTAAGTAAAGGTAATATCTGGGATAAATTTCCACAATTTTTTGTCATTTTATAGACCAAATTATTTAATCAAGAAAGTATTCTGCAGAAAATAATCTATGATGAAAATAATGATAAACTGCACCCCTTGAAATAACAAATACTATCAAAGTGTGTTATTATCAGAGCTTGCTCAAAATGACCATTATACTGGTGACATGTACGGCTTATATTTTGTTGACAACATATTCAACACTTTTCACAGCCCTTGGCGTGAGAAAGTGATGCACACCTTTTGTGTCACTTTTGGACATGTCGGGGACTGTGTGACACGTCCTGCTTGTTACATGCATACTGGCTTTTCAAAATAAAGTTAACAGGAAATGGTTAACTCTGGGCAATAAATCCTCTTGACTAGGTTCAGTTAACTACTAACACGAAAAAAACAACATTGATTCTTGGTCTCACACGAGTCACCAGTTAAAGTCGCTATTTATTCTGGTCTGTCTGCAAGCAAGCAATCACCTTTTAAATGCTTGTTTTCTGAATTGAGTTTGGATCAATCAGGGCTATGCAATGTGGCAGAATTGTAACGCTGATAGGCTTTCGTGACAGTGTCACATAAATGTCTTGCTTTGCCTTTTGGCGTGAACACACCATTACTGATCAGTAGCAGCTTTACAGTTATAATTTAGCAGCATTGGGTCTGAGTTGTGAACATGAGACTCCATGGATGCTTTGCCAATCTTGAGACCAACTCTCATCCATTTCCCATCCATTCAGTAGTTATTTTGAGAGAAAGATATGTGAGAGATAGAAGAAAGGAGGGGATTTGAAAAAATGTACAGCCTTGGCAACACATGCTACTTTCCTGTCATGTCAATAAAGCTAATTTGAGTTGGATTTTGACGGAGCGAGACAGACAGAGAGAGAGAGAGAGACAGAGAGAGAGAGAGAGAGAGAGAGAGAGAGAGAAAGGCTACACCTCCTTTCAGATAGCGACAGTGTGAGTACATGTTTCTTACTTTATCTGCCTGGACCAGATGTCACCAGATGCCTGCTGCTGCCAGCCTATCAGCCCCCACACACACACCCAACACACACACACACACACACACACACACACGTGCACAAGCCACTCATGACATGCTATACCTCCTACATGTCGTCCTATCTGAAAATTATCTAAGTGCAGACCCAGGTAGTTGAAAATAGCTTATATGAATGTGGAATATCAGTTACTTTGACTGAGCTAGTGAAGAGTAGACCCATATCTGCTGTTTACACTGTGTAAAAATGAGGAGGGGCAGAATTTAGATATGTCGAAGGAGAGGGTGAAAATGAGAGACAGAAAAAGATGGAGGAAGATGCAAAATGACACAGAGAAGAAAAAGGTGTAGAGGGATAATGAGACACAAGACTCCACAAGAGGATAATGTGTTGATGAGAAAAAGGCAACCAGAAGGATCTTGACGTAAAAATAGAAGAAAATACATTTCAAACAGAGGTTCTCCTAACATTCATTAGGAGTTGTGTTTCTTGCTGCCTAGCAAATGTAAGTCCAATATTCACTCTCTTTTATACTCTCCACTAACTTCTGAAGGCTCTTCAGTTACTAAATGCTGAACTTAAAGTTAACTTGTGCTGGGTTAACTTGTGCTGGGCAGGTTATCAAAGCTTTTAGCAAAAATAAAAACATCCGGTTGTTTCAGCTGAAAATGACACTGACGAGAGCTGTGAATACTGAATCAAACCAGTTACATTTCCAGCTGAAAAACCAAAATAACAAGCTGAAAGATGTCCGGTCATTATTTTCTGTGGGTTCATCACTAAGAAAAACCTCTTTCATTTCATAGTAATTTCATCGGTTGTTATTTTATAGATGTGAATGAAAGCCACTCTCATTAATAGCAGTAGTAGCACTTTTGAAGGCTATTTTGAATAGCAGTTATAATGTATATAGGCTACTTAAAGGGCCAGTGGCAATCCTGTACTGTGCTTAATATACCAACCAGTTCCTCTCCTCACTAACGCACTTCAGAGTGGAAAACCTTCATAAAGAAGAGACTGCCTTATGAGAGAAAGTTCAGAGCATTTAAGTGAAATATCCTGCTGACTGGCTGATTGCTGCATAATAGCATAACTGTAGGCTACTCTGTAACGCAGCACAGTACCTATGCACAAATCAGTGCAAAAACTACATTTAAGAGGTTGCTCAGTGACAGTTACAAGACTGCTTGCTTCTGGCCTTCTTTTACTGATTTATACATTAATAGCTTTATTAAGAAACGCTCACCCAGACAATTTTACACTCAGTTTCATTTGAGGAGAGGATTTACCAGGTCTACCACTGCCTTGTTTGCTTGTGTCATTAGCCATGTTTCCATTGAAGTCTGATTCGAAGTCGAATTTTGAAGCAAAACTTTTGATATGTTGCATTAAAAAAATGCGAATTAGGGACGTTTCAACTGGTTAAGCTCGAATAAACAAAGCTGCATTAACGCACTTTTGTCAGAAGATGTCAGTGTAATATATAGCTGTAGGCTAATCCATCAGTAAACAATAGAAGAAGAAGAGATTGAGCAAGAGAGAAAAAAACAATTTAGAAAAACAGGTTGCTAATCGGACAATTTGTCTCCCCATGAGAGAAAATGGAGATAAGTCTTCAGGAGATTAGATTAAATTGGGCAACTTATAATTATATAATTGTTTCCATCTCCCATTAAGCGCATTAACTATTTTTTGAAAAGACAAAAGCCACCTCAATCGAGCGTGAAAACTTTAATACACATTTTCCATCAAGCTTTTCTCATGTAAATCTTCAAAATGCACATCAAAATTTGTTGATGGAAACATAGCTTGGTGTTTTGATGGATTAGACCACCAACTCCCATGTTCTGTGTTTAAAATGAATGTTTTTGTCAATGGAGTCTGGTGGCTCTAAAGGGAGCACAGTTAACGCCTCACTTCCCCCCACGTCAACTTAAACAGGGCTGTCTGACAGCAAGGTACGACAGTGAAAGTATTCTAAATATAGCATGCACAAAAACTGATATTTATTTGAAATTTTTTGGTACTTTTTTAGGTGACTAAATTACGTTTTGCTGCATGCTAAGTGGTACTTAGCTTAGCTACCATGCCCGCACTGCATGCTTCTACAAACTAGGGCATGCAATCTACAGTAATTCAAACTATGCCCTTTAGTGTGATGGTTGTTTTATCAGGTAAATCTGTGAATATCTAAGGGTTTTTCAATTTTGAAGGTACTGACACGGTGGCCCATAAAGTTGGAATAAAACATTTTTTACCTTTTTTCATGAAATGATTGTGACAATGTGATTTATTCATGACAGATAAAAGTGTATATATATTCTCAAAAACCTTATTTATCAATCTTTCCAAACATATCCCAATGAAAATTAAACCACAATTAACAGAGGATTGTGCCTGAAAACCAAAAAATTATTCCAACTTTATGGGCAACCGTGTATTTGGTTGTTGAAAGCAATACAAACACCTGTCAACATCCGGGTTGAGGAGGTGGAGGCTGCAGTCACACACTTTCACACAGCATGGACAGGTCTGACAACATGGATTTACTCTGAAAGAAAAGACAGATAAGAAACAATGTGGAGCATTCAGTGTCAAACTGCTGTTGTGGAGAGAAAAATATACAGATTGATTTTACTAATTTAGTATCATTATCAAGCTGACCCTGGACCAGCATGGAGCTGGTGGCAGAAGAGAGGATGAGATGCAAACTGAGCAACTAATCTGTTGTCGTGCAGCAAGAGAGCAGCTTTAAGCAGTTGGCTGAGAACACAAGGTGGTTCATAAAGACTTTTTTTTTTAAAGTTGTGGCACTGAGAGTCTTGATGTTTTCAGGCAAGAAATCTATCAACATCTTCATTTCTGTCAATTTGAACTACCCATGTGACCATGTATGCCCTTGAGATCAAGACAAAGACAAGATTTTTTAAAATGTTTCTATTCACAGCTGAAAGAAAATCAAATCAAATCAAATCAAATCAATCAAAATTACTTTATTTATCCCCGAGGGGAAATTCAGTTAGTCTGGTAACTCTGGAAGAATGAGACAGTCTGAAGGCTGTAGGAGCGAAGGATCTTTTGTATCTCTCCGTCCTGCAACGGAGAGAGAGGAGCCATCCACTGCTGTTTTTTTGGTCAATAAAGGTTTTGTGTATTGGATGATCCGGGTATTTCAGGATGGCCTGGAACATCTTGACAGGTCATCTCTCCACCACCTCCTCCAGTGTGTCCAACCTGGCTCCAACCACAGAACCAGCTCTTTATACCAGTCTGTCCAACCGCCTTCATCTCTGTGTCTGATGCTGCCTCCCTAGCAGACTGCAGCATAAAACAACACACTACCACCACAGACTGATAAAACATCTGCAGCATCTTACTACAGATGTCCAGAGATCTGAGCTTCAAGAAGAAAAAGAGGCGGCTCTGCCCCTTTTTGTAGAGATCGTCTGTGTTTAGGGACCAGTCCAACTTATTATCCAGGTATACACCTAGATACTTAGAACTTGGCACCACTGGGGGTTGAAGGAGGGGCTTGAATCTGCGGAAATCTATGTCTCATTTCAATAGTCTTTGAGGTGTTCAGTAGGGGATAGTTCTTGTGACTCCAGTCATTCCCTATATCAATCCCTATATTCAGATTCCTGTCCATTCCTGATACACGCCACAATAGCAGTGTTATTCGAGTAGTCCTGGATGTGGCAGGACTCAGAGTTGTATTTGAAGTCCGCTGTGTACAGTGTGAACAGGAATGGAGCCAGAACAGTGCCTTGTGGAGCCCCTGTGCTGCTCATTAATGTCCCAGAAACACAGTTCCCCAACCTGACATACTGTGGTCTTCCTGTCAGGTAATCTGTGATCCAGGAGATGAAGGAAAGATCAACTCCCATCTCTGTGAGCTTGTTTTTGAGCAAGTTGGGTTGGATGGTGTTAAATGCGCCTGAAAAATCAAAGAACATGATTCTCACATAAGCAGCAGTTTCCTCCAGATGAGCAAGGGCACGGTGAAGCATGTAGAGGACAGAATCGTTCACTCCAGTGAGTTGTTTGTATGCAAACTGCAGGGGGTCGAGTCAGCTTCAGTGTCAGTGTCAGGCATTGAATGTTTTCAAGGTTAAATAAAACTGCTCAAAGTCTAAAGAAAACATTCATTCAAAAATAATTTTCATACTCAATTTACAATGATGTGGAGATGTATGAAACTTGAAACCTGTGAAAGATTTCAAGGTCAACGCACATTTATGTTAACAGATGGTTTCCACTCAACAGCAGTGATTACAGGAACCGTGACTACAAAATAAAAGTCCTCCTTGAAATACAGAAACTCCCAACCTATATTATGCACATGAAGAAAGTTAGCCGGAGCTTAAAATAAAATATAATAGCTTGTTGCTTATTGCTAATAGTGGTGGTAGACGTTTCAGCATCAAAATATACCTAAAGTATCAAAATTAAAAGTACTCCATTTGCCGAATGGACCCACTCAGATTGTAATTTATATTCCAAAATATATAATTGAATTAATATTACTGATGCATTTATGTAAGCAGCTTTTTATTGTTGTCAAGGTAGGGCTGATTTTAACTACTTAACATACTTTTATGTGGTTTAATTTATAAAAATGTTTATTCATTTTAAATCAATCATGTTTTTCATGTAAAATCTCGACCTGAAAAGTAACTAAAGCTGTTGGCTAAATGTAGTGGAGTAAAAAAAATATTTGCCTCTAAAATATAGTGGAGTAGAAGTATAAGCTATGTGGAAACTCAAGAAAAGTACAATACCTAAATAATGTAATTAAGTTAATCATTGAGTAAATGTACTTAGCGTGAATGCCAGAAGCACACTTGTTTAAAAAATAGAAAAAAATATATACATTCCTTGTCTTTGATTTCCACAGTTGAAATAGTCCTTCCATCTCATCGTCATCCCATTTAAAGACTCATTTTATGGAATTTAATCTATAATCATTGTGAAGCATTGCTTCAGGCTTTGTGAAGTGATTGTCGTTAATTTCACAATTACAATTACTCCATATGCCTCCAAGTGATGCATCAGCCGAGGTATCTTTCCCCCTATAATTATTATTATAGCGCAGCATGATTACAGAAAGCATGCTACTTCTTCATGCTGCCACTAACTATGCTTTCTAACAGACCCTTTTCTTTGGTTTTCCACTTTATTTATTTGAATTTGCAAATTGTGCAGAGTGAAATTATTTACTCAACTTAAATACTGTCCCTGAACATTTTATTCAGTGTTCAACGAAAACAGGGACATTAAAACAGAGCAGAAATCACAACACAAGCTGCAGCACTAAAGGAGAAGCTAAAAAGCATTAAAACACAAATGTGGTTCTGCATTAAAGCATAAAAAAAAATCATGGGTAAATAGAGTGCTCGTTCAGGTTTTACCATGCAAAAATAAAAGGCATCCCAGAGTGTGTGTGTGTGTATGTGTGTGTGTTTTGTCTCTTCCGTGTGGATATAGACATTTGTGCCATGAATCACACACTAATTCCGTTTTATTTGTGCTCCTTGTCTCAGGAAGCGTTTTTCCTTTTTAATAGGCCAGCCTCGAGTGTGTGTATGTGTGTGTGTGAGCATGCACTCAGTCATGTGTGTGTGCCCTGGAGGCAGAACGGTGAGTGCTATTAGACCTGGATATTGCAGCAGTAGCTCACGGGAGCTCAATACAATTCAATGCGTTTGTCATATATTTATCAAGAGCGGAGTCTAAATGTATAATGTAAATCACAACGAGCTTTAAGTCCCATTATCGAATGCAGCCTTGGGTCGATTCCTGTGCAATACATTTATTTCTGCAGCTCGTGCATTTTTTGTCTTACGTATGACAGAAAATATCCAGGGCAGAAATCGCTCTTACCTTCTTCAGAAGTACCTCTAACACTGCTATCGTACCTGCTGCTTCTGTGCTTCTTTATACAAAGACTTGCTCTGTAAATACATATTACCTACTAAATTATTCCTATTCCTATTGCTATTGTCTCAACGAATCACAGGGTAATTTCACCTTTCAGTTCCTCCTGAACAAGGCTGACTCAAAGTGTTTGTGTGTCCTCGCTTTACGGGGGATTATGTTTTTGATCTATTTCATGTGTGCATTAGTGTGTGGCTGCATATGCAAACACACTCACTGTGCTACAATATGTTTAAACAAGTGTTTTAAAGTGTACATCCACTTAAATCAGAATATATATAATACAGAAATAAAATATTTTCCCACTCCCTCTCTCTCTCTCTTAATGGTTTTCAGCCAGGCATGTTTGCTGCTTTTTGGTGTGATTTTGAGAAACAACTCTGAGATTTCTGCTTTATTTTTCAAGGTCTTTGTCTTTATAATAATGTAATCATTTCATTACTGCTGCTCACAACATTTAAAGGTCACATTTAAAGAAAAACTCAAAAGCAGTAGCGTTCCTATTTTTCATAATCATAATCTGCAGAACACACTGTCAACACTTCGTAGGGAGTATTTTTTTTAGAAGTAGTATTTCCTATGAAAACTGTTCACTGTAGTTTTGTCTGTGGATTACAAGGATGGGCACATTGATCAAAATATCGATACTACAGATGTCTTGTTGGTGTGTCAATTAGTCCTCTTTCCTTCTCTGTTGTGTAGCAGTTGCATTGTTAGTTAAAAATAAAACATTTATTTGCCATTCAAAGCTGTAAAGGCTGTATGGACAACAAGTCCTCCAACAGAAGAGGTCTTGTGTCAGTACCACGAATTACGGCACGTAGGTACGTATCGTGGCTCGCGTTTCACGGCACATATTAAGGTATCACGGAGCGGCTCGTTGTACAACGGTGCATTCCAAAAATAGCACACTCGTACGGTCCGTGGTTGTAAAAAAAGGCAGAAGTTTCTGTGGATTTATGTTGTAAAACCACTGACCTTAGGTTTAGGGCAAAAAAATTCTGGTAAGGCGTTATAAAATACAATTTAAACAGTAAATAAATGTATGTACATGCTGGAAATGAAGTAGTTACAAGGGTCACATATAAAGAAACGTAAGTTGCGTTAAAAAAACGTGATTCACATAACTTACGTAAAGAACGTAACTTAAATTAAAAATGGTTTACTTTACACGTGATGTGAATCCCGCTCTACAGGGTGAAAGTCCGTTGCTTGTTTGACCCATCCACCACCCCATCCTCCAACTGAATGTGGGAATTTTTAAACGTCACTTGGCTGTCAATCACTATTACGTCAGCAAGAGTCGCTGCCTGTACACACAACCTATACTGATGTTTTGACAGGAGGACAGGCTGGTATGGAACAGCCATCTTTGCAATATGTTTTCAAAAACATTGAGTTTTGACATCATGACAAGATACTCAACCTCAACAAAAGATTGTTTCCTGTTTATCAGAGATTATTCTGACTCACTGGATGTATACTGCAATTAGTCAACATGCTATATCCCTGCAATTCTGTTGTCTTTGCTATCTTTTATGCAGGGACACCGTCACTAGGGCTTAATGCCGCCAAAAATGATTCTGATTAGTTTAAAGTACTACAAACATTTTTTCCCTTGTAGCGGCACCATAAAGGGAACAGCCAATCTATTCCCAGGTACGTCCGGCTAATCAAAACTAATCAGAGATCAGAAGTTGCATGCCAGCATGCATGGATTATATTTTTGTAGAATACAGCCATATCCTTGAGCTGCACAGCCCATTCAACCACATAAACATGATGTTTTTATTACAATTAATACAAAGTAATGATTGAACCCTGGAGCTGTCCAGGCCCTGTGGTGCTGATTAGGCTGCTGTTAATGACAGTGATCTTAAAGGCTGAAATCAGCTTTGATGAAATGATCCAGACACTCATTCTCTAACTGTCTTGTTTACTCGAGAAGCGACCTAAATTAACCCTGAGAAAACAAGCTTTGTTATCAACATAATAAGATCATTTAATTTAATAACTTGTGATCTCGAGATAACTGCATAAAAATGAATATTTGCAAGCGTGGCACTTTTTTCTCGTCTTTCGTAGTCTTGCATTTTAACATGCACGTGATTAACCCTCATGCATCATCATGGATGTTTTGTTTCCTTCCATTTTGGCTGTGTTAGTGCAAATGGCACAATTTTCTGTAAGAAAGTCTCTCTCTTGACAATTCTTTTTCTAATCAATCAATATCTCACTGTGAAAAAATGTATTACCCTCTTAAGTCATTAAGGATAAAAATGTCCACTTCCAAAAACCTTTTATAAAAACCTTACAAATTAATGTATGTTTCTGCTTTTTTTTTGCATAAATCTGTTAAACAACTTCAGCCCTGCTGAAAACCACCAAATATTAAATCACTTTGAGGATTTTAACTTGAAATACTAGTTTGACTACTTGATGTCAGTATTGTTATTCAGGAAAAAAACAAAAAAAGAGGGTAGTAAATTAAACTAATGCCTGAGGATTAAGAGAATAAAGAAAATAAATACTTACTGTTCATCAAGTTATTCAGTGGTAATAATATTTGATAATTTAAAAGGAGTCAGAAATTGCCTAGAAATGATGCATTCACCCCTACACAATATAATGTTAAATGTTTTTAATAATAAAGCTGATATCACTGATCTGCCTCTAATATAGCCAAATTTTATGGTATCACTCATTTATATTGGATTGCCAAAGACATTGTTTCGGGGCAGTCTTTGATGGTGAATTATCTAAATGTATTTTTTTAATTTAGTGTGCACCACAAACACATTATTTACCTCTGTTGTATTGCAGTTGCAGCAGAAACGGACTAACATCTTAAAATGTGGAAAAATGAAACCAAAACAGCATCTGCATGGGTAGATACAAGTACAGAAAAAATATGTTTTCCTTTTTTTGTAATTTGGTGAGACAACCCTGATATTTCTGCATTAACGTGAGCTGTGTGAGTCTCTGTGTGTCTCACTTTGGGGTCTGTGCTACGACGCTTAGACAGACTATGTTCTTACTCTAATTTAGACAAAGTAAACCGGGACAGATTATTTCCAAAGTTAGGAAAAAATGGGGCAGGGCGTTTACAACCCGAGTCTTTCATGATGTAATGAAAGAGGCAGGACAGGACGTATGAGGAAAGAGAACAGAGTGGTTGGAGCAAGTGTAAGAAAGAAAAGGCAGAAAAGAACAATAGACAAACGAGTGAGATACTGAGAATAGAGGAAGACTGAGAGTAGAGACAGAGTGAGATGAGACGGATCAGAGAAATGTATAAACTTAGCAGAAGTTCAAGGAGAAAAGGCAACAGAGCGAGACAGAAGAAAACAAATACAGTACATATACGTGATAGCAGGGAGAAAGTAAGTGAAAGGAATAAGCAGCGAACAGAAAAATGGAGACACAGACAGAGAGGGTGAAAGAGATGTAGAAAAGAGGATATTGATTGGTTAAAAATGCATGAGGTGTCTGGTGCGCAGCTCCTCATTTCTAATGCCCTGTGACCAGACAGTCTGAAGCATCATCTCCCCGAATAACTGTGTTGAAAAGCTGTTTTTCTATCATTGGCTTTCAGTCAGGCAGTCAGTAAATCAGTCGCTCAGTCACTCAGACAGGCAAATGGAAACACAGTCAGGCATCTCCTTCGTTTGTCAGCTTCTTACACAATCAGTCAGTAGATAAATTAGTCGCACCATCATATGTTTTAGAGGCATCATATTTTGCATTCAGCTTTGCTATTAATGTCATTTTACTTTTATTAGCTTTGGTCGAAATGTCTCACTTAGCCTATATATCTTCTCTGAAAAGCATCTTGTAACATTGTTTAACCTCTTAAAACACAACAGCCTTGCATACTGATGTATCTTTTTTTCACAATGTTGCCATCTTTCTTTATTGTGTCACCATGCAAACATTTGCTTGTAGCACAAAAACAATTACATCCGAGACTAATGACAATGTTATTAGTTTTGCATGTCTAACAGTTTGGACAGAGAAAAAATCAAAAACTGTATTTTTAGTCAAAATTTAGTTCAGACCAGTTGTGAATGTTTATACTGCACTTTCTGTGCCAAACAAATGTATAATTACAAAGACATTAGCTTAAAACATATGAAAAGTCAACGCAAGATAGCCAAATTTAAGTTAAATCTTGCTAGTGAAATAGCCAATGCTAGCCGTGGCTTAAGCTAGATTTACTTCTTTTTATTTTACCAACTAGCTAATTCAAATATGGCAATTTTGTTGAAAAATATATCCTGGTAATTTAGTTGATTATATCACATACATGAGGCATAAGCTAAATGTAGTCACAGTAAGTAAAATTAGCTAAACTAGCCATGCTAAAAGTTAGGCTAACTAGCTTAGCTAGACAGAGTAACTGTAACTGACATCTCAGCTTTGCCATTAGTGAAATTCACAATGTGGTTTTCTTGAGCCACTTTTGAATCACATATTTAAATGTATTAATTTGTAAGTTGATAAATTCCCAAATAATTTGATGTAAGCGTGATTTTTAACTAATGATTATGATGCTGTTTGCTAATAAATGTTTCCCCCTCATACTCAGTCATCAGTCTATGCCAATTATTTATTTTTGTAGAATAATCAGTCCAACATAATAAATGTAGCAAAAATGACATCATATTACTAAAATGGTAAGTGTCCTCATTGTTATTTCCTCTGGTTAATATTCAGTCAGTCAGTGTAATTGTTCTTCCTGACACTGTGACTTTAATTTCCACTCCCTCCTGCTCTCTGCTGTCTTTCCATCTGTCCAGACTGCCTCTGCCAATACTGTGTTTGCAAGTGTGTGTGTGTGCATGTGTGTGCATGTGTGTTTACTGTATACTTCCCGGTACGTTTCCAGGTCTGTGAACTTGCATCAAGAAGACACAGCATGGTTTGGCGACATCGACCAGCGAGTGCCAGTGTGACGGAAAGAGCCGCACGACCAGCAGATCAGAGTGGAGATGAGAGGAATATCACTTCCTGGCTGAGCCACAAAGCCAAAATGACTGCAGAAGGCACACGGGCCGCTCAGGTACACACTGGATACATCCACCTGGCCTGCACTCCCATCAGTCTGTCTTTCCTGTGAAGAGATGTTCACAGCCAAATATGTTTGTTAAAGCTGGCATTAAAAATAACATCAAGAGCCAACACAAATGTAAAATAGGCTTTTTAGATTTAGGCGGCCAGAAATCTCTGAATGTGTGTATTTAGTCCAAGACAGTTATGTCTCTTATGTCTTTGAAGTCAAATATAGAAATTAATTTGTAAAAATGCTTAAAACAATTTTTTATTGTGAGGCATCATAACAAAACATGTTACTGCCATGCTTTTATTTCCATATAGATAGGAAACGAAATTAGGTATTTTTGTAGGCCAACCATGGAAGTAGCATCACCACGGGGTCTGTTGAGAATTACTTAATTCATTCATTTTAGCATTGGATTTTGGATCATTGCAGAAAGTAAGCTCCGTGGCAAACACACGTTTCTGATGCTTACGCGTTTTGTTCAGATGAATAATCTTCACAAAAGAACACCACTTATACAATGTTTGAAGTGCCAATGCCGACAGAAGTAAAAAGCTAATATTAGGCTACAGCGAACTACACCACAGTCCCATGACTTCAACTACTGTTACGATTCAGACTCCATCTCATCTCTGACAAGCTAACCAACAGTTTTGACAAGCTAGCAACTGTATCCTAATAAATTATTTATTAAACTAATCTCCAATCTACAAGAGTTTGAAAGAGCACTGAAAAACATGACTAGAGGCTGTAAGGCAACTAGTGAAAGAGTTCCTGTCCGTGTTTGAGAGGAGAGACCCCAGGGTGCTAAAATGCTAACTTACTTCCTGGTTTAAGTACTCATTCCTGTGGCGCCCAATTAACAAACATGATGTCAGACATAGGATGAACAAAGAAAATGTACATCTCAAATTAAAAGGATAATTGATAAATAACAGAAAACAGTAACATATTGTTACTGTAGTGCCCCGGTGGTGGAACGAGCTTCCAAACTCCATATGAGCTGCTGAATCCCTGTCAATTTTCAAAAAGAGGCTGAAGACCCAGCTCTTTACTGATCATCTTCACACATAATTGGCACACTTAATAAAATTAAATAAAATAAAAATAATTGCACCATTTGCACTCCCTACTCAAAAGCACTTACGTCCTAAAAGCACTTAGTATGTCCTAATAGGACTCAACTTAGTCCATGCTACTTATTCTTGATTATTCTTGTGTTGTTTCTTGACTTCATCCTTGCTTGTGTTTTATTATCTCTCAAATGCACGTTGCTTTGGTTAAAAGCGTCTGCTAAATGACATTGTAGATTTTACATTGTAGATAACTATAATACATTTATTAAATAATGATAAAAAAAAAATATTTGCAATAGGTTTTTGCCTATATATCAGTGAGAAAATAGAAGTCTTCTCACCCATGGCCAGCCTCACATTTAATAAATGTGTTCAAATGAAACATGACATTAATTTGACAGATGTTCTTGCAGTAAAGCAACTTCATTTTTGAGCAATTTCAGATTCAGAGTCTCACACAGAAAACCTCTGAATATAGGACTGTCAAGTACAAAGTGTCTTCAGAAATCAACTATAATTTTATTTTTTTTATATACATAAAGTGGTAATCAATGTGCCGGATTCAGATAAAAAATTTGCATTTATTTCCTATTCTATTCTATTGAATTCTATACTAACACAGTGTCACCCTAAGACGGATATAAAAAGCCCCAGGCCCGTTGGATTTAGCAGATTTCATGCTAATACACACATCAGCTCCACTGGTTGACATAATTATCTGAAACAGCAAGAAATTTTTCCTGGCCAGCACACGCAGCATACAAACTGTGTGCTTGTGTGTGTGTGTGTGTGTGTGTGTGTGTGTGTGTGTGTGTCCTATCCCATCAGTAGTATAGCTGTGGGCTGGTTTACATTTGCATAATGAAGTCAATAATACTGGTCTCCTGGGAGGGAGCATGGTGACATTATTACTAATTTAATAATAAGAGCTGAGTGTGTGCATATGTGTGTGTGTTTGGGGAGGTAGAGAAACAAAGATGGAGTGTGATGTGGAGAGAGATGGAGATAGATAAGTGCAGGAGGTGAACAGAGAAAAGGAAGAGACATGGGAAGATTTCAGTGGAAGTAGAACAGGAAGGATCAAAGAAAGGAGGTGAAGGTAAAGAAAGACAGAGATGGAGTGGACTACGGGGTGAGGGTGAAAGGAGGACATGAAGTTAGAAGCGGAGAGAAGGTGTAGAGGGAGTCGGGGGGAGGTACAAGGTGAGAGACAACAGGAAGACAAAACAGGAGGGCAGGAGAAGGAGTCAGGCAGTAGTGAAGAAGAAGAAGAGTCTTGCAGGGAGACAGAGATGTACGGTTGATGTGTGACTGTTGTGTTCTTCACTTCTCTTTTAATCACGGACTCGCTGCCCTCGCTGTCCTCTGCCGGTTCAGAGCCTGCAGCTGCCTGCATGTCTCAAACAGGTAGCTGCTCCCCCTTGGCAGCATTACTGACACAGAGCAGGAGCCAAAATACATGTGTTATTGAAAGCCACGCAGACAGGATGCACTCTTAGTCTTTTTAAGCCAGCAGTGGAAGAAGTATTCACATCTAAAGGCTCTATGAGCAACTTTGAACTGGTTATGAAACACTCTCAGTTTAATATTGATGCCTCTATATGACCTACATAAGCTCACCATCCTCAAGTGACAGACAGAGTTACAGAACTCAAAAAATCCCCCGGTATAACAACATTTCATGAGGTTAAAAAAAACAGCCCTGTATATACAGTCATGGAAAAAAATTATGAGACCATTGTTTTCTTCAATTTCGTGTTCATTTTAATGCCTGGTACAACAAAAGGTACTTTTGTTTGGACAAATATACCATGGTTTTCTTGATAATGCTTTTGGTTAATATCAAGAAAACTATGAAAAATGGCTAGATATCAGCTCTTAAATTCATCTCTTATGAGCTATTTTTGTTGTTATCATTATATTGTTGTACCAGGCATTAAAATGAACAAGCAATTGAAGAAAACAAGGGTGGTCTAATAATCTTTTCCATGACTGTATATAGCTTAAAGTGACGATGTGTTTTCCAGCGGATCCAAGTGGGGTTTTTAGCTTAAACCCCTTTTTTAGTGGCGTTCATTTAGCTTATGTGGGACATTTTAGGGTTATATTTGAATGAATAGTATTTCTTTTGGTGAGATGTACAGTACAGTCAAAAGTTTAGACACACCACCTCGTTCAATGTTTTTTTTTTACATTGTGGATTAATATTAAATACTTCAAAACTATGATGGAACACATATGGAATTATAAAGTAAACAAAAAAATGTTAAACAAACCAGAATATGTTTTAGATTTTAGATTCTTCAAAGTAGCCACCTTTTATAAGGATAATAAGCAAAAAATATATAATTATATTAAATTATTATATGTACAGAATTTAAAGCCCTTTGAGGCAAATTTGTGATTCTGCACTGCAAAAAAGCCAACTTGTATTTTTTGGCCTAAAACAGTGATTTAATTTGGTAAAACTTGGAAATATAAATTACTGACATTTAGGGCAATAATGTAAGTTAGCACAACCAAGGAAGCCAGTTGTATGCTCAAAAACAAGTTTGTGAGTTGTTGTTACTTATATCTTTAAGTTGGGGTTCAAAACAAGTGACAATAGTTCTGCTAACTCTTATTTCTTTGTTGTGAAATTTGGTCATTAGCGAAAGCTAGCGGCTAACTGATGCTAGCGGCTAACTGATGCTAGCGGAGCTGCTTGTTACAGCTACAAGAGTAGCCATTAGCGTATCAATGCTAACTCAAAATTGTGGTCGCAACATTAGCTGACATTCATAGCGGCTTTACAATCGTGCCAGAGAAATTCAGAGTTGAGCAAACTCAAAAACAAAACTTAAAATAGTTAGTTTAATTGTCCAACTTAAAATTTTATCGAAGTTTGTTGCCTTGAAATTTTGAGTTCACCCAACTTTTCTTTTTTTGCAGTGTGGGCTATATACATTAAACTGAATTAAATGTAACATAATCTATTAAATAGTAGCTAAGTCTGTCAATTAAAGTAGAAAGTACAAAATGTGCATCTGACAGTGTAGAAAACTTGTAATTGAACAGCTTGTTCTATAGCATTCAACCTAATTTAATAAGAGAAGACAAAAAAGATCTCATTATGAAGTGAGACTTCCCTATAGACTCTCATGTAATTATATTCACATGTTATGGAACACACGCAGCAGATAATTAATGATTTGCCATATTTGTGCCCTTCTCATGTCTCTGTGAAGACGACACACCTCGGCTTATTGCCTCTTCTGTTTGTTTTTTTTCATTTCAAGGTCATAGCAGGAAAAGCACAGGTGCAACTAATAACTTTAACGATGGCTATTTTCCATTTAAAGGCTGTTCACAGGTGTTTGCACTTATTCTGCTTAATTAGAGCCCCGCTGAGGCTGAAGTTGGTATGGAGCTCTGACAGAATTAAAAGGGTGTAAACGAACTTCATGAGGCGAAAAGAAAGGTTTAATGTCTCCAACCCAAGTTACACAAAAACATTTTCTAACTGTTGGTAATGTATCAAATGAATGCATGTTTTTCCACAGCTTTCACTTCTCAGATTTTACATTATCAGGTGTGTCAGGTGTGTAGTGTTTGACATCATGCACTTGTAATAGGCTTCACATGAAATACAAGCCTCTCATTAATTTGATCTATAAATAAAATTTCACTTACACTTTCACTGACACCTCTATAGTGAAATCATTGTCAGCTGAGTTATTACAGAGAGCTTTACATTCTGCTGCTTGAATTGAATATTTCCATGGGATTTATGTGAATAAAAAATAAGGACACAGATAATGGGCTAACTAATGACAGCACAACTTACTGCACTAAGCCTATAAGTTATAGAAACTGTAGTTGTTTCAGTACAAAGATATGTCTATTTTTACCAGTGGTGGAATGTAACTAAGTACGTTTACTAAAGTACTAATTAAGTACAATTTTGAAGTATGTGTACTTTTCTCTTTACTCCACTACATTTAGCTGACAGCTTTAATTACTTTTCAGGTCAAGATATAACATTAAAAACATTTAAAGTGATTACCCATGTTTGTTAATTAAACCACATAACAGTATATTAAGTAGTTAAAATAAGCCCTACCTGGACAGTAAAATGCTGCTTACATAAATGTTACAATTATAATGGCACAATAACATATTTGGAATATACATAACAACCTGAGTGGGTCCATTTTGATACTTTGAGTACAATTTGATGCTGATACTTTTGTACTTTTATTTGATTACGTTTTGAATGCAGGACTTTTACTTGATGTGGAGTAATTTCACAGTGTGGTATCAGTACTTTTTACTGCAGTAAGGGATCTGAATAATTCTTCCAACACTGATTTTTACACATGGACAGGAATATAGGTTTCTAATAAATGAAGGCTCTAACAATTCACTTTATCCTAATCCACTGTTGTAGTGTGATTTGTGTATTTGTCTTAAATAACAATTCCAAAGACAAGAATTTAAGAAACTGTAAGATACTGTTTTCAAACCATTTTCCCACCAATCTACACTGGCAGGGAGTCAAACCCAAAGTCAAAGGTTTGATGGCCCCATGACTTCCAAATTGAACTAAGCAGCCAGTTGAGAAAATATCCTTCCATACTCTCTTTAATGTTAACGTGAAGCCACATGGACGTTAAGCAAGAAAGATGTAAGGCTGACCAATCATAGCGTCACAGGGCGGATCTAGTTCGGAACTGCATAATAACGTGATACATCAGCATAAAAAATATAAAAGTCAACAGTAGTGTCTGCAATTGGAATTTAGGGGTGGGCGATATGGCCCTAAAAGGATAATCACGATATTTTCATGTTTTTTCTGCGACAACAATAGTCTTGACGATATTACAAAATACTGAAAAATATAGAATATATGATTTTTCCCCTGGCGCAGCAATATGCAGCCCACTGCTCCTTGCATGGTGCTTTCACTTGTGTGTAAAAAAGGATGGGTTAAATACAGATATTGAATTGTGGGATTAATGAAAGTAATTCAATCTTAAATCTTAACAGTTGCCAAAAAATATTACTCTTGACTCCTCCCAGGGAAAAAATGTGTACATTTTTAAGTACAATGTGATAAATCTCGTCCATTTTGAGAGCTAAATGTTAGCAAACACGTCAAATTACATTTTCGACAGTCAACAGGGCTTTCCACAAGGACATGGAGTAACCAGACAGTGGAACCCCCTGGAGAAATTATTTTTCTTCATAAAAGCCCAAATTTGATGGCCTCTCACACATTCTAATGCCACTATTCCATCATATACACTGAACTTACCATTGTGTATTTTAATGAAATATTGTAAAGGAGAATAAAGGTTCTTGTATGTTTAATTTAAGGCATCTTATTTTGACAGTCTTCTTGTAAATTCTGTGGTGTGGCTCTTATTTGGAAAGCTGCATTGTTTAGTGACAGGAAGTAGCTTTCTGTGATTAATACAACTTTAATTGTTAGCTAATGTTAGCTCACAGCCAATGAATGGCACAATGCAACAGTTTGTTTGGACCTCGGACAGGTTGATAGTATTTAGTTTGGCGCGCACAGACGCACAAGGAGAGATCATGTGGGGACAGGACTGATACAGACCGGTATGCACGGCAGATCTGTAAATTCAGTGCGTGTGTGCAAGTGTGTGAATGTGCAAGCATGTTTTTGAGGAGGACAGAGAGGTGGGTCTGGGTTTTGACTGACTGACGGGTGACAGACACTTTGCTGAGCAAGGGCAACACAACGCTGAATAACTTTATATTATGAATAGTGTAGATATACTTTCAGTAGCTTGAAATGTGACGTTAGCGCAGCACATAAGACTCTGGTGGGACCGCCACAGGTAGTTAATGGGCAACCCTTACACCACTACGTCAAGAAGGTGGAATGTGCCAATATCATGATATGCATTTTTACCCATAAAAAAATTATACCGGTTTTATCGTTAACAATACGATATGGCACACCCCTATTGGAATTACTTTCAACTGAATAAATAGTCCCTGTAACACTGTGGTCTATGGAAACCAACTGTACCCAACCCCCAGCCTCAATGAATTCCAGCTTCTGCTCCTCACAAACCAAGTTTAACACCTACATGCACCTTGGTCGCCATGAGGTAAAAGCATAGCGACAAAACAGCTTCCCGTGTTTTCTATTAACCCAACAGTCTGCGGACACCAGTCCGTACATGTTCAGAAGGGTTCATACTGCATCATGCCTGTAGAAAAATCAATGATTTGACTGATCAAAAAAGCTTTTAGTGGACTCAGACCTTTGGACAAACAGTAATTGGGGTCTTGCGGGTGAGACCTAAGGTCAGTGACATACATGGTTAACATGAAAACCTTCAAGCTTTCTGAAAGACAGGGAGGAAGTGAGAAGTTGGAGTCAACTTACAGGTTTGGAAGTGAAGAAGTGGTGCTGGATGTGTGACAGTTCTCCTCTGGGGCTGTTGGAGCAGCTTATTGGTCCCGATCGAACCCAGCTGTGTCTCCCAGCTGCCACAGGTGTTTGTTCATCGTCCGCAGTTCTGAACGGGCATCGGCAGGACCGGATATCTCTGGCGCTGTCCGAGGTTCTGAACCACAGCCAGGGCCCGAGGAGCTGTGAAGTTCTCTGGGCTGAGGCTTTCAAAGAGACAGAAATATCCTTCAGTTTTGCTCAGAAACCCTGAAAATCTCACAGCTAGCAGGACGTTTCTGAGCGTTAACTCTTCAATATCTGGAGATACAGATGTAGAGGAGAATAATTCAGGATGCATCTCTCTGTCGAACCAACACACACAGACACAGACACACACACACACACACACACACTGTAGTGCAGACACAAGCGTTGTTCTTGTTGATTGCTGTTAGTTTCATCACCATTACTTTGGATGGTTGGTTTCATCAGAACATCTCTCTCTGGCGTGCGGATTTGTATGTGTGTATAGCTGTTATCTGACAAAAAACAAATGAAATGACAGATAAATAACTGAAAATCCAAATGAGGCCAACAGTAAACATTTATTAGGTGGCTGAGCCAAGTAATCAGCACCTCGACTGAATGAACATCAGAGCAACTGGGAACTGTCTCATTATTTCGTCTTTCTTTGGCTGATATCGTTTTTGAACAGGGAAAATAACCTTTCAGTGTTTCTCAGGGAGGCTTGCAGTTTGAACACACTATTATGCAGCAGTACAGATATATGTTTTGTTTAATTTTATGGCTGAAGATTAAATATTTTTATTTCTTTTGGAAGGCAAAGAGGGGTCAATGAATGTATTTATGTCGTCTTTTCCTTGTATGATTAAATGTAAAAGTATGTACTTGCCCCTGAGTTCACGATGATTCATCAAAAATGTTGTAAAGAACAAAAAGGGATTTAGAAATAAATACTCAAAAATGATATAATTGGTGTTGGACAAAAGATCATAGAAAAGCAAGATTTTTCAGTTCAATTTAATTTATGCAGCCCAATATCACAAATCTTAAATTTGCCTCTTGGAGCTTTACAATCTGTAGAGCATTCTACACCCCAAGGCCTTTCACCCCGACCTTGGATAAGGAAAAACTTGAAAAATGTATCTTTAATTTCACCTTCCCCACCTTAATTTCATTAAGTAAAGATAAATGCGTGACATAAAGTATAAAATAAAAATGTTCCTTTTCTCTAATGGGAAATGTTTGTTGTTTCATGCCGAGTTTGGCTTGGTTTTGTGGAGCCAGAGAGGGAGGAGCTGGGGAGGAGCGAGGCGGTGGATCTGACTGAGAACCTGAGGACACTGTTCTCAGCCAACTAAACCAGCCACCTGACTATATCTGGCTCCCGGTTATGCCAAATGAAGTTGCTGCTAACAAAGTTAGTCTTCATAAAATAATAAAGCCAAAAACAAGTATACCCTGCTTGATCATCTATTTTACTCTGAATGAGCCTGTACAAAATGAACACAACCAAATGAACATCATGCTGTATTAAAGATGATTTAAAACTAGTGATAAAGACCTTAAACTTATTAAGAAAATGTTTACTTAGATAGTAAATCAAGTCACAAGTGAAGGTTTTTCTCATTGACTTCTATACAATCAGACTTCTTATTGCAGGTTTAAGGTATTAGCTTAATTTTTCAGGAAATAAATAAACATTAATTCATTTATAAACCTTAAATGAATTAATGGTAGACCCTGGACAGGTTGCCAGACTGTCACAGGGCTGACACACAGAGACAGACAACCATTCATGCTCTCATTCACTCCTACGGGCAATTTAGAGTCACCAATTAAACCTAAGCTGCATGTCTTTGGACTGTGGGAGGAAGCTGGAGGACCCAGAGAACCCACGCTGACACAGGGAGAACATACAAACTCCACACAGAAGAGCTACAAGCTGGATTCATGAGGAAATAAAAAAGAAAGTAAAAAGTAGGTGACATTACATTGATCCATTTAATGGCATATCAATTTATCTATCCATTTATTTATTTTGTTATTTTGGCAGATTTTCTCATCCATATCTACCACCATATTAAGATTGAAATAACGGAACATGCTTTTAAATTCTTCATTATTTGTCTCTGTGAGATGCTGATGTTGAAACTAGTTGTACCAATTCTGTCATAACAAATCACATACTGTTGTACTGTAGTCATCAGAGATATGTGGGTGTGTTGTAGGGTTGTTTGTTTT
Source organism: Centropristis striata (assembly GCF_030273125.1). NCBI lineage: Eukaryota > Metazoa > Chordata > Actinopteri > Perciformes > Serranidae > Centropristis > Centropristis striata. The sequence continues at coordinate 12,127,740 of NC_081534.1, read as the reverse complement.
TTGGAAGTCAAAGTAAATATTAATAATACTGTCAAGGGTTTTGCTCTTAAAAAAGTACGATGAAAAGTTCAGCCCCCTCCGCACCCCAGTAATTCACATACAGTCCCTAACTTTTAATTGTGTATGGTCTTACAGAAGTTAGGACCTGAATTTTGTGTCTATGTGTGTGTGTGTGTGTGTGTGTTGTGTCCTCCAGCCCTCAGCCCCCTCTGTGCGCCCTACATATAAAGCAGTCCAATCCAATGTTAACACCAGCTGCTGTCTGTGTCTCTAATTATAGCCTCGGCAGCGCAGGCTCCCAGGGCAAGACTGGGGGTCAGGTTACTCCTTCCCACTGCACACTCAACCCTCGTTTAAACTGGGCCTCGAAAAAAAAAACAGGTTCTGACAGGGCTTAAGAACTCACACGGGGCTCAACTAGATATTTATTCACTTATTTACTCTTCGCTGTGACCTCTGTTTGACAAGCGGGGGCACTTAGGAAGAAAAGTGTTTCCTCTGGAGGAAACATTGGAACGGTTGGGAGATTTAGAAGTTTAAGGCTCTGAGTGCTTTAGTTTCTAAGTTGTTTGCTGAGGGCACACATTAAATATGTTTGGTTCTGATGTTGTGCTCATTTATGGTACTTAAACATGTAATAAATTAAACTAAATCAATGATAGCGCTCCTTTACAGGTGTAAGGGGACTGGCTGGTGGACAGGTGAGCACAGGTGAGGTAATGGGCTTCTCAAAGGAGGAATCATCAGCTGTTAGCTTCCTCCTACTGCCTCCATCATTATAACATGATTAATAAGCTCAGTGTTTTCAAGAGTCGCAGCACAGGAGACTTTCAGACCTTTATCTCTTCACTTTATTCTTTTCTCCTCTCCATCCCTTGATCTTTTGCTCTTTTAACCCTGTTTTCTTCTCCACTGTCCCTGCACACCCCCTTCCTCTCTCTTCTCTTCCTCTATCTCTCTATTTTGGACCCTCAGAGGGGGCAGGGTGACTCTCAGTAGGTCAGCCCTTCTGCCTGCTCCACTCTTTCTGTCTCTCTCGCTCTCTCTCAACCGGCTACAAACTAAAACTTTGATTAAACAATTTCCTGGACCTTGAAGAAGAACTTTTCAAGAGAAGAAATTATCAAGAATGAGATAAAAAAACAACAACAAAGACCAAGTGTTGACTGGATTTCCTGCCATTTTCTCCCGTGGGGAGGGTTTCAGTGTATTTTTAGACCCGCTGTGATCCAGCTTAACTACAATTGCTGTGCACATCGTCTTTTTCTCACAATCAACCGGGGCCAAAAGAGGATTTAAACGAAGGAGTTACATGCGCGTTTCTATGGTAACGGTGCTATTCCAGAGCCTCTGAAGGACTGAAGGTTATCACTGAACATCCAGCAAACTCAAAGCCCAAGGTACTGTAAAAATCCATGTCGCTCCGGCTGAACTTTATAATAATGATCTGATACTGGCGTTCGGGAATGCTGGAGGTCTATGTGGGCCGTTTTTTTATTGCCACTTAAAATATCTGTTAAAGGTTAGCTATGAATACTAAACTTTATAAGAACTTTAATGGTGATTAAGGAATTTTAATTGTTATAGCCATTTGTGTTATAATCTATTGAACATTTAAGCTGCAATGTGAGCTATTAGCTCCTGTTGATATTTTATCATTTCTTCCCTTAAAGATATATATTGGTTGACAGATACTATCAAAGGCCTATCGGTATCGGTGTATATGCTGTCCAATATGTGCCGTTATGTAAACTTTTTTTTTTACACAATATATAATAATGAAATAATACAATATATTTATAATAACGCAAAAAAAATATTGGTTGGCATGATTTAGAAGTGGTGTTAGCTATTAATTTTGATTTTTTTCATTTTCTTTTTCTTTTTTCAATAGTCAGCAATTGACTAAAACAGTTATGATGTTTATTTAGCTATTTATTTTATTCCTATTTATTTGTTATCATTTATAGAATTGGATTGCAATGTAATAAATTGTTTGTATAATAATGTTTAGCAATTTTAAATAATTTTAGGTTTGAGAAAGTAGCCCTCTGTGTACATTTGCAGAGTGGTGAAAAATCGGTGCCCAAGCCGCATAAAAAAAGGTTTATTTTCATTCCAGTTTTAAAAAATTACTATATCGGCCACCATATCAGTTATTTGTGAACTAAAAGCTCTAAAACCAGTATCATTTCAAAAATCTCATATTACTCTGACTCTGCTTGAGTCACATTCATTTATCTTCCAAATGCTTTTTTTTTGTTTTACTTTGAAGAGAGAGATACATTTAAAAATCCCCAAATGTGTCACTTCATGACTAAATGCCACACTGTAGCCTGTTGCTCTATTGTTACAACAAAAATATGACCAATAACATCTCGAAAATGTAGACAACAGATAAACAGAACATTTTTAAATGGTCAGTCAATAAGGTTGTTTACTCCCACACACTGTGAACACAAAATTAATGGAAAAAGCTACATTTTACTCATAGACCCTTGGCCTGGAACTCACCATTCACTCTTCATTCTCCTACACACATTTCAAACCAAACAAAGTTTCCAACCTTTTCTTTTTTTCAACCTTTGCTTGTGACCCCTAAAATGAAACAGCTCAGTACTTGTACAGCACAGAAGCTACCAATGTACCACCTAAAAAAAGCATTATTACAAATGTACATTATATTAGAATATTCTCACTGTTTTTCCTAAAGGGGACTCATTCATTACCATTAACCACTTATTCGCATTCTGGTCACGGGTCACTGGACCCGATCCCAGCTGACATTGGGCAAGAATTAAACCTAAGTGCATGTTTTTGGACTGTGGGAGGAAGCCAGAGTACCCGGTGAGAACCCACGCTGACACGGGGAGAACATGCAAACTCCACACAGAAGAGCCGCAGGCGGGAGGCGAACCGGCAACCCTCTTGCTGTGAGGCGACTACGCCACCAACTACACCACTGTGTAGCCCCACCTTTGTTTATGCTCTTGTCAAATCCACCAGACTCCATTAATAAAACCAGTCATTTTACCTCCCAGAACACAGGAGTTGTTGTTCTCCAGCTGCCTTTATAGTTCAGTATTTTTGTGTTATTGTGTGACTTTGATAAATCTAAACTGACCCTTAAAAAAAACCATAGTCACACAATAACACAAACAAACTAACTGATTGAGACTGCAGTAGAACGGCAACTCCTGTGATCTGCAAGGTAAAATTATTATTTTTCGTCAAAGGACAAAGGGAAATATATAATCAACATGTACTTAAATATCAAAGGTATTTTTTCAGAAGAAAAAATACCCCTGTGACTAACACATTATTATGACATTATAGTGATGCATCAATATCTAAACAGTATTTTACTGTTGTACTCATTTTATTTAATGAATACACAGTTTATAGTTTAGTCTAGTGGTTCCCAACCTAGGGTTTGGGCCTCTCAACAGGGTCACAGTATAAATCTAAAGGGTCCTCACATGGATAAAGGGAAAGGAAAAAAGAAATGAATAAAGTTCTGCTACGCACATTTATATTTACTTTTCTGAATATGTAAAGTAACTCTCGCTGTCAGATAAATGTAGAGGAGAAAAAATACAATATTAGATTCATAAACTTACATAGTCATGAAAAGTTGCTCAAAATTGTACTTAAGTACAGTACTTAAATTAACTTGTTTCGACTACAAGTTAGCCCCCAGAGGGATTTATGAGACTCTGGAGGTGACGGTGATGGTTTTTGCCGTCATTAATTGTGCACAACGTCATCAGCTGAAAGCAGCATGGCTAATTATGCACAGAGTCTCCGCTTATCATAAACATAGTGATTGTGAATTAATGGCATAGCTAACTTTGTGTGTCTGGTGCTTGTTGTAAACAAACAGAGATTGCTAAGTGAACACCTCCTGCAGCAGCAGCACATACACACTGTACCGCTACAGAGCTAACTGTAGCTAACTGCTGCTAACGGCGGCTCTCCTTAACAAGCTGGCCTCCGGCTCGTTAGCGTCTTGTTAACAAGAGTAAGAAGGAGTCGCTGGATTTGTCTCCAGTCGCTTTCTTGAAAAATTGTCGCTAAGGGTGGCTGAAAAGTCGCTAAGTTGGGCACACTACTTTGCCGGCTTTTAGAAATGGCGTGTGTTGTTGTCGTGTAGAGTACTGTGTTACATCCCGCTTAGCGATCTATCCAATAAGTAACCAGGCTGTTTTCAGGGGAGAAAAAAGACCCTGCTCTTCAACAGGGACTAAAAAAGTCCCGACAAAAGCCGGCTCCGGACTGCTCATATTCAAATTAGGGGCGTTTCCGCAAGTGAGACCCGCCTCATTCTGGGTATTGTCCAGCTATTACCCAAAGTAATTTATAAGCAGTTTTATGTGCATTTGTTATTATGTTGCTGTTCTAAATAAATGGTGGATGCATTTAATGACTCACGCTCTCCACAGTGCTTTTGTCCCCTTTCATTTGCCCTCAAACACCAGTTAGTAGCCTGCACCCACATCGTTCTAATTCTGTTCATTCCTTTGGTGTGGAGGAGGCGGCAGCAGTTGGTGTCCTTGTGTGTGTGTGTGAAGATCAGCTCGGCACTTGGTGGTAACAACAGGTGGTCGGGTCATCGGGACAGGCACATACGTACTGCGAGAGAAAAATGTTTGCAGACTGTGACTCACACTTCGACAGAAACTAAAAATCATGGGCTGTGTAAGAGAAGTATACTGTAATTAGACTGTTTGGAGAAGAGTGCTGAAGTGGATGATTGCACAGCGCAGCTCTTTCTCTCCTCTGTGCTGCAGGACATTTAGACTGTGCTCCAACCTTCTGTCAGTGGAACATCGTGACTGTTTTACCTGCTGTGGATCAATGTGTCGGCCTGACTGGCCGTTGCCAGGGCTTCACTAGATCAATGGTCAGCTTTTGTATCGCGCACACACGCTCACAGACACACAAACCCTCAGCTCCACTTCTGAAATGACACACACGCTGACTGTTGATCACCAGATCAATGGTTAGCTTTCTTGAATCAGACGCACACACAAATGTACATTCGAGTGTGCGTGGGCAGAATTATGTTAAATTGATTTTGTAGTTTGTTATCTGAGTGCAGCAACAGAAAGGTCAGGCTGAGAGCAGCTGCTGAAAACACATCAATTGTTCACATTATACAACCACACTGGATCACATATAAACATTATATAGTAAGATAGAAAGATATATTGATTTTTTTGCAGTAAGTATGTGAGAAATCATCATTCTTTATTGTTTTAAACTAAAAGGAAGTGATACAATACATGTGCTGTTGGATATCAGTCAAACTGTGAATTGCACTTTGCATACCTTGGTTGTAACGAGTGGGTGTTTGAGTTACTGTTGCCTTTCTGTCTGTCCATTCTCCTCTGACCTCTGGCATCATCAAGACATTTTGGCCCAGAGAACTGCTGCTCACTGGATATTTTCTCTTTCTGAACCATTCTCTGTAAACCCTAGAGATGGTTGTGTGTGAAAATCCCAGTAGATCAGCAGATTCTGAAATACTCAGACAAGGCCGTCTGGCACCAACAACCATGCCATGTTCAAAGTCACTTAAATCACCTTTGTTCCCCAATCTGATGCTGCTTTGAGCTTCAGTGGGTCGTCTTGATAATGTCTACATGCCTAAAAGCAGAGTTTCTGCCATGTGATTGGCTGATTAGATATTTGCTTTAATGAGCAGTTGAACAGGTGTACCTAATGAAGTGACCAGTGAGTGTCTATGAAACACACTAATCTATCATCTAATTCCAATGTAAAACCATCTGCCAAACTATTAGAAGTGCTTTTTAGAAGTCAGGTGATGTATTGTAAAACAAACATCCACAGAGAGAGGAGGTCAGGGTGGATCATCAAGGAGACCACAGCTCATGTCCTGTGTAACGTGAGTTGTGTAAGCTTATTTAAACCTAACCAAGTGTTTGAATTTGTAGTAAAGATACTGGTATCATACGAAACAAGACAAGACAACACATCTATTGGTACCAACCATGTCACGTTTGATTGTTGGGAAAGGGGCTAAATAACGCACCAAAGTTCAAATTAAAGGGTTCCCATGACCTCTCATCCCAAGATATGTAAAAGAAAATGGATTCTATGGGTACCCACAAGTCTCCCCTTTACAGACATGCAAACTTTATATTAGTCCAATGCAGTTTGGGGCAATACTCATGCATCTTGCAGCAGCCTTTTTTGAAACTTGACCTCACTTTACAAAAAGACCTGCTGTGACCTCTAGGATAATCACATCCTCATTAAACTTTACAACCATAAACTAGAGACCTAGAGCAACCAGAGGGTGTATGGCTGTAAGTATATTGACAATAAGTTTACAGAACAAAAGTGCTCGCCATCCAATCATCAAAAAAAATGCAATTCTTCAACACCTCCAGATGTCAAAGTTTTTCTATATCAAATCACAGCATGGATTTTTTTCTGTGGTGTTCCTCAAGGTGTTGAGGTCTTAATGCAGTATTTTGGAGGCATTTTTGACCATTTTTAATCACTTGTCAAAAAGTAAAAATGATGGCATTTCCCGCCAAATGTGTGTAACAAATGGTATAAACCAAAAAAAGGTAAAATTGGTCTTTGGTGGGTTTCCTTCCCTGCATGTTAGTGATGGATACTTTACCGAAGTCTGGCATTTTTTTAAAAATACCAAAAATTGACACTTGGGCCAGGTAGTATAATCTCATCACAGGAGTTGGTCCTATGACATACACAGTATCTAGCTGCCAAGAATAGCTGGCTGCATGCTCGGACATTAATGGGAACTTGGAAGTATGTGTGCACAGAGGGCAGGCTGTGGGTGGATGGAGGGCTTAAAATGGGGTCCAACGTCAATGTTTTGCCCTTGGGTCCCCTAAGAGTTTAATCCGGACCTGCCAAAGTGCTCTTTCTTTTTTCATCACACTAATACTTGTTGCTGCATTCACTGTTTAATAGTCTTGTGCAGTCAAGCAAGGCGTCTGGGTCTGAGTGCACAGGCTACTATAATATGGGCAATTTACTCAAGTAGAAGCATATATAAAGAGAGAAAAAGCCTGATTTGTGCCTTGAGGTACATATATTATAAAATGAGGAGAGGGGTGGGGGGCATTGTTACCAATCTACACTCAGCTTCTATTAATTGACAGTGAAGATGAGAACCATTAGACTCCAAGCCGCTACCTAACTGTGTCAATGAGACTGTTGTAATGAATGGTGTTAAATGCCTCAGCTGGACTAGCGTGGATCCGCATCCTGCAGGGCCTCATTAATAACCTTGAGAAGGGCATATTTCTTCCAAGTGAGTCAGTCCCTATTTTAATTCAAATCTCCCCAACAGTGTAGCTATCACTTTATATTTGCAGATAAGCAGTGTGAGAGGCAGGCGGAGAAACAGAAGGAAAAATAAATCATCTTGGGCGTTGATCGCAGCACGCCGCATAATGAACACAAACAACCAAAAGCGGGCACATAATCATGTTATGGCGCACGGCCCTGCTGCCATACAATGATGAAAACTTTCTTTAGAGAAGTAATTTGTCTTTTAGAGCAGATTTTTCAAAGTAAACTGGAATTTAATCTACTTATCACCTCGGGTAATCTCTGTCTGTCTCTTTCTCTTTCCTCCTCATATCTCTTCTCCTCATCCTCACACAAAGAAAAACTGGAATGAGTCACTGACATGACATCCATGTGAATTAACAGCTGCAGTGTGCATTCATCACAAGACGTGGGAACATGAAAGCAGCAGACTTGCCTGTTGTACATATTGTAGATATTACTCATATGGAGCACAGATTAAAGTAACACAATTGGTGGTGAATTCAATGCTGGGGAAATGTTTTTAACTTTACATGCTGTAAGCCTGTGTGGACCTTCCATCCCATAATACACTAATTCTTTCTCCATGTGTCCTAATGGAACAATGTTGCCCAGACATTTCTTTATGTTAATAATCTCATAAATCAGATGCTAATTGCATTGCCCTCTAATTCCTATAGATGTTGATAGATAATGACACTTTTAATGGTTAGATCAGCAGTTTTAGAGAACTTAAAAAAACTACTGTCTCAGCAAAATAAAAAAAGGAAAAAAGGTTACACTGTGGGATCTATATTGTTTCCTGGACCTGAACAGGGACAAGATGATGATCAAGCTATAAACTTTTGAGTCTTTTAACTTGTTGTTTTGGTTTTCAGGTCGACATGAATGCTGATTCGTTGATAATTATAAAATGGTGATAACACAGTTTGTCAATAACAATTGTATTTGCATGGTAATCTTTAAAACAGGGGTGGAATTTAATGAAGTAATTTACTCAAGTACTATACTGAGTACAATTTTGAGGCACTTCTACTCCACTTAATTTTAGAGGTAAATATTGTACTTTTTACTCCACTGACAGCTTTGGTTACTTTTCAGGTTGAGATTTAACATGAAATCAATTTAAAATGATTACACCATGTTTATAAATTAAACCACATTACAGTATATTAAGTAGTTAAAATTAAATTAAATTAAATTAAATTAAACTTTGACGATAGTAAAATGCTACTGTAAATGCATCAAAAATAACAAAACAATTATATATTTGGACTATATAAAACAATGTGAGTGGGTCTGCACAACGAGTTCTTTTACTTTTGATACTTTAAGTACATTTTGATGCTGATACTTTTGTACTTTTACTTTTAGTTTTGAATGCAGGACTTTTACTTGTAGTGGAGTAATTTTGCAGTGTGGTATTAGTACTTTTACATAAGTAAGTAAGTAAGTAAGTAAGTAAGTAAGTAAGCAAGTTCTTGAATTTTTCCTTCTGATTTGAAAGTAAAAACTTATAAATCAACTATATCAACTATTTTTTATATATAAAAAAACTATATCCCAAAAAACGTGCCTCCTGCACTCTTCTATCACACTTTTTTTTAGATCACTCTTCCTCTCTCTTCATTTTGTCCTTTCTTTCTGATAATCATGTCTAACTTCAACACATCTTAACTTCTCTCTCTCTCTCTGTCCCGACCCCCTTTTCTGTCCCTAGCTCAGCTCAACAATGGGCGGTCAAACCAACAGCGAGGAGGTGGCCCCTTCAACTCGTACCAGGACATTTTTGGATGATGTCATTTTGACCTTTAGTTCCCCAATGGCGTGGCTGCTGGTTGTGGCTCTGGTCATCACTTGGTCGGGAGTCGCCATCGTTCTCTTTGATCTGCTCGACTATAAATCTCTGACAGGTAACCTGACTGACTGTTGATTTTTATTGTAGTTTTAATCTTTTAATAGATTGTTTGCATTTTAAATGAAGGTTTGCAATCATTTTTACCATTCAATAATTATAATCCAATCATAATGTAATGATTTAGTGCTTTATTATATCTAATGTCACTTTCTTTCAACTCATATATACCCATTTTCCACGTATCATTCACTTCATCAGAGCATTAAACAACCTTTCTGACATTTTTGAAGTAGACTTCAAAAGTGAGCGTGATCCTCCTCATTTTCACTTAAATCTCATACACTGGTAGAATGGATTGAAAGGGCACTTCCTGTTGTTTATTATAACTTCATATTGTCTATATAAAAGCTATGATTTCTCAGGTTAACACATTCTTCTTTAAAATTCTATACATTGCCTGCTGCAGTGCAGACACACGAGCAGCTTTGTTTCCTCATATTTCTAATCCCATTATCTTCAGCTCATAACTTAATTGTCTCGACTGATCAAATTTCGCTTTCTGTGATCACACTTTAATTACTCCATTGTCATGAGATAACAGAAAATGAATTTCCATGAGAACGCAAGTATGTTACTGATTGATTAAAGTGAATGCTGCCGTCGAGATCTCCTTCAAACATTTTTTCAGTTCTGCTTGGTACCGACGCTGTGATCAGGCTTACAAGGCTCTGCACACCCATTAATTTATATCTTGAGATAATGAGAAACGTTTGATTGCAGCATAACAGGAGAAATCAAGAGAGAACAACTGTTCCGCACTCTTCAGCACGTTGTTTTGTTTCGGTAAACACACATTCTGGGCTCTTAACTACACACAACGTCATTATGTTGATGTAATTAGAGTCCAGCTTTACATGGAGACATTGTACGCTTAATTCACTGTTATCTGTTGTATTTAAAGATAACATGTAGCCAACAGTCCTTTAGCTTAGCATGAAGACTGAAAACAGGGAGAAACAGCTAGCCTGACTTTGTCCAAAGAGAGCAAAATCTGTTTAAAAAATGAAAATAAACTGTGTGTGCATCACTGCGGTGTGTCATATGACACGCATCAAGTGCTGCCTCGCACTAATACTAAGTGTCGCGCTAGGTAAAGATAAAACTGTACTCGATAAAAATACCATGTCCATCATTTGGACACGGTTTAGCTTCAGGGAAGACGACACAGAACAAAAAAAAAGTCAAATGGAAACACTGGGGAAAAACTGTTTGCAACAAATGCTATTTAGTTTTTTTTCCTACTGTTTTAGAGAAGTTGATTTCTACTTTAAAACTAGAATGTGATGTTTTATTTTCAAGTATTGCTTTGATTTCAGTTCAAAATATTCAACAAATAACCACAAAATAGATATGCACTTTCATTAGAAACATACAGATACATAATACAGTTTTCTTTTCAGAAGACATCTTGGTGGAATGGAAAATATTCAGAAATAATGGACTTGTAAAATAATGCATACCATCACATAACAGTAAAGCATTAGCATGCACCGGCAGTAGTCAACATAATAGAGCTGACATACAAAAAGGTCCAACTGCCTTCTTTTTCAACCACACAACAGGAAATCAATCCCTTTGATTTAGTAAAAGGTGTATTCCCTTGTGCGGTTACTGTGATAATGACCTTTCTATCAATTCTACTCATATCTGCTTCATATCACTCCCACCACTACTACACATCACATGTCACATCATGTATTTGGACTATCTTGCAGTGTGAGGATAGTCCTGCCTCACACATCCAACACACTCATCTTTAACTCCTCTCCTCCTTCCTTCAACCCCCCCACCTTCATCTCTTCTTCATCCTCATGTTGTCAATCACCCGCCATCCCATCCAAAGAGTACACATCATACTGTGACGACCCCGTGTGTTTATCTCCTGGTAAAAACAACAAAAACCACTAACAGTTTGACCGCCCTGCCTGCTTGTACTGGAGTGTTGCCTGTGACGGACCAGAGATCATCATCAAGATGATCCTGGTCTCGTGTGTGTTCAGTATTTCTAATGTGAGTCTGTTGGTAACATTTTAAAGGGTAAATCGACACAAAATCAACACAAAAGTGTTTCTATCTTCTCTCTGTCTCTTTCCATCAGCAAGTGTTTTCCACCAGCTGTCAATTTGCTAAGTCATTTTCCTGTTTTATCAAGATGTTAGTTAGCAAGCGTGTTAGCTAAGTCGCTAACCGGACAATACTACTAATAATTCACATTCCAATCAAAGTCCATCATTTCTAAGTTTAAATTTCCAACATGCATGCTCCTTAGCTTTCCAAGTGAACAACCCCAAACATCTCTTCTAAAAATGGCTGACCGTGTCAAACAATATTTCTTTAGCTAACTAACACGCAATTGAACACTCAGCAGTGCAGGTGACAAAAACAGAGGTGGGAAGCGTAGCATTAGTTCACAGACAAACTTTTACATTTTATTGTTTTTATTAGCATTTTTATACTTGAAAACATATCTAAATATTCCAATCACCAGCCTTAAACAACTAAACTACTGATGTCTACAAATACATCCTACCTCTCTCCACTGTTGATTGAAATAATGCATTTTCATGGGTGCCATCAGACAACTGCTTCTTCATGAAGATAGTGTATGGATTTATCACAGGTTTACATGTAAGAACTCAGGCAGGAAATATGCATGTGACTGGTTGTCTGGAAGCAATCCAGTCGCCAGAATGTGCATTGTACTTTTCTGCAAACCCGCAGAAATATTAAATTCCAGCATTTTTTAACCAGTTCAACTACGTCTTTTATCCTACTTTGACTGCAATTTTAAACACATGGTTAACGTTGTGAAATCAAACTAATGTTCTTGGTTAAGGTTAGGAGAAAGTTAATAAGGGCTTGGGTTAAAAGAAAGACTTCCATACATGAACACAGTTACAATAAACTCAGTTTTGCCAGTTACGTAGAACGTGACATATGTGCATACAAAAGTTAATTTACAGGTTAACCTTAAACAACAACATTGATTTTTGGATTTACATGGTACACTGACGGGACCAGGACACCGACCTCCTGGGTGAAGGTCCAGTGTCTGTTTAACACCTCCACCTCCCGACCTCCTCCTTTAATGAACTTTGTCGCTTGTTATGCTACATCACCAACTAAAAGGGTACCCAAAACATACCGAGGTTATAAAAACGTATCCTGGTTTGCAGACAAAAAAAATCTGGCAACTGGGCAGCTAAAACATAAGTCTATTTTTGCAGGTCAAAAATCACTTTTGACACACAGTTATTTCACCCCCACCAATAATTATCATTTAATATTTCTGGAAACTGACATTTTGGTGAATTTAGTCTTTCAGTGATTCACTGTGTTAAACATGCAAGATCACATTCTTGATCTTGGGAATATATGTGGCTGTTAGCTGTGATACTGCAGTGGTCATTTACCCTTTGAATGTTTCCTGATGCAAAACTTGGTTCACTTCTTTACTCACTGCTATCAACATGAAAATTGTTTATCGAGCCTCTCAGCTGCAGATTGAGGGCAAATTAAAGGGGAAAACCGACATCAAGTCTGAGAAGGTGTTCGGCCACCATCATTAAATGTTTGATGGTCGTGGAGAGCACTGTCAAACACATCCCTCCAAATCTTCCAGATACACATTTGGGTAAATTGTCATCTGTATAGAAACACCTGCATTTCTAACATTCATTGATGGATGTTTTTTTCTTTAGTTTGTCACCAATCTGCATATTTTCAGCCTTGTATTCAGCATGACAACCCAAATCCTGTGAGCCTGAATTACTATTGTGGAGCTGCATGTTTCCACTGGACCTGCTAACTGTCCTCAGTGACTAAGAAGCTGTGTGATACACAGGCTTAAAATAGATATCAGAATATTGGGTTATGATTATTGTGTCTAATGACAACAGTAAATCTGTCAGCCTGTTGGGATTTCAAATTGAATCACTTGTGCAATTTCTGCAGATTTATTTTCTTGTGACCGCTGACATTGAAAAATATGTTCAAGTGGATGTAGCTGCATGATAATCCAAGAAAACTTTAACAGAGCGTCCCTGAATGAGATTTCATATATTTCTTGCAGCGATATCGATAAAAGTTACAAATCTTTTCTCTAAGTCGAGGAAACATTTCTCCTGGGTTAAGGATAGTGCTGAGCTGAGGAGGAACTGCACATAAAAAGCAAAGCCTCCGCTGTACGTTGTAGTTATCTTCCATTCTCTGAAGCAAATATTTGCAAGTTGACAATGACAAAATGCTGGGCTGCATTTTTAATCACAAGGCTTTTCTCCCATCATGACATTTCAATAAAGGCCAGTGTGTGTAAATGAAACAGCAAGGAGACATTCTCGGACAATAAAGAAGAAATGCAATTCTCTCCATCGTGAAAGAGCAGAGATAGAGATGTGTGTGTGTGTGTGTGTGTGTGTGTGTGTGTGTGTGTGTGTGTGTGTGTGTGTGTGTGTGTGTGTGTGTGTTTGGGGAGAGAGTATACACTAGAAGTAGCTTTAGAAATGGTATATAGAAATGGGGAGACACACACATACTGTATGCAGAGAGGTTAGAGACAAAGCAGCAGCACTGCTGTTTTAGAGAGGCAGCGCTTAATGTACGTGATTATTTAGATTGAGACAGATGGAAATGTTTCAACCATATAGTGATTCATTTCTGACTCAAGTCAAACGTTACTGCACAGGGTGAGCTGTTTAACTTAAGTATTATCTACAATACCACTACGCAATGTGACACCTGGAAGGAAGGAAGGAAGGAAGGAAGGAAGGAAGGAAGGAAGGAAGGAAAGAAAGAAAGAAAGAAAGAAAGAAAGAAAGAAAGAAAGAAAGAAAGAAAGAAAGAAAGAAGGAAAGAAAGAAAGAAAGAAAGAAAGAAAGAATGAAAGAAAGAAGACAGGGAGAAAAGACGGAAGGAGATAAACAGAAAGAAAATCAGAAGGAAGGAAGGAAGAAAATAAAGGAAAGGGGGAAAGAAAGAAAATATGAAGAAAGGAAGGAAGGATGGGAAACAGAAAGAGAGAAACTTGGAAGAATGAAAGAAACAAACAAACAAAGAAACAAAGAAACAAAGAAACGAAGAAAGAGAAGAGGTAGGAAGGAGGAAAACAGAAAGAACGAAACTTGGAAGGAAGGAAGGAAGGATGTAAGAAAGAAAGAAAGAAAGAAAGAAAGATGACAGGAAGGAATGAAGGTAAACAAAGAGAGAAAATCGGAAGGAAGGAACGAACAAATGAACAAAGGAGCAATAGGCCAATAGGAAGGAAGTAACAGAAGGAGCAAAAAAACCAAAAGGAAAAAAGGATTAAGGGAGGGAAGAAAGGGGGAAACACACAGAGAGAGAAATAATTAAGGAAGAAAGCAAGGACCAAGGAAAGGAAGAAAAGAATAATAAATGTGAATGTAGAAAAAGAGGGAGGCTTGCAGGAAGGAAGAAAAACAAAAATAGAAAAAGGATGGAAGGAAGCAAGGAAGAAACAAAGGGAGAAGTAAAAGAGGAAAGAAAGAGAAATGAGAGCTTAAAAGAAGGGAAGGATGGAGGATTGAGGGAAGGAAGGAGGACGCTGACACAGACAGGCAGGAAGAGGGAAGAGAAGTAATAAGGAAAAACAAAGCTCTGTATCATTTAGCTTTCCTTATCCAGCTCAGATGTTTTATTTCCAGCTACTACTTATTCTCTTTTCTTCTCAGAGGTTTTTCAGAGCCCCCTGGGTCCCCTTTTTTTTTTACTTGTCTGCAGCACAATTTGTATTTTTAATCTTTTTTTCTTTGTGTTTTATCATTTTGATGTGGCTTCCAAACCGCACAAAACTAAAGGTAGAGAAAGGCAGCAGATAAGAGACACCCAGTGAGAACATGTAAGTAAAACTGAGACAGAAAATAGAGATGTAAAGAAAGAATAAAAAAGACATAGAATGAATTAGAGACACCGAGAACAGAAAGGTAAAGTGGATAACTGAAAGAATAAGTAAGAGCAATAACAAGAGGACAGAGAGTTAGCGGGAGGGGAAATGCTCGCCTTCTATTCCTGGTGTCCTCTGTCTGGAGTGCCAATCAAAGAAATGTCAGTGCATTAATCAGCTGTTTATGAGGATCTATTATACGACTCCTCCACACTGGGCAACAAACAGGCACAAAGCTTCTTCCACCTGGGAGCGGGAATATTAAAAAGATCAATTAATTAAAGCAGCCGCTGGGACCAAGGCGCTGTAAATAGCAAGGGAGGCGTCAATGTAGAAAAATAAAAGTGGAAATAATTAAAAGGATTTTTGGTGTAAGTGACGAGCTTTGCTTTAAAAGGCCCCATTGCATCATTAACTGGCAAAAATGTTACCAGCTTTATTAAGCCCTGACATTTCCTGTCTCCTGCAGTGTGAATTCACACCGACTTTCACTAATAAAAAATAATAAAATAAAAATAACTATAATGAATCATTCAATATGTTGGTTCCTTAGACTGTATAAAGAAGTAGCCACTGCAAAGCTGCTGACCCTGTTACCTACTACCACAGTGCCATGGATACGCAATGCTACACCTCTGTCCTAATCGGCAGAACACTGTGGTGGTGATCTGGCCTTAAAAAGCACATCTTACTTTATCGTCTATTTTACTCTAATTAGAGCCATAATTTACAAAAGTAACATCATGTATTGAAAAAGACTTGCAACTAGGAATGGAGACTTTTACTCATTAGGAAAATGTTTACTGAAGTAATAAATCAAGGGAGAAGTAGGCTGATTTTCTCATAGGCTTCTACATGGTCATCCATAAAGTTAGAATAATTTTGTTTTCAGACACAACTCTACGTTAATTGTGGTTTCATTTTCATTGTGGTACGTTTGCCCTTGCAGTGCGAAACTTTGCGATGCTAGACAGCTAGCTAACAATATGTCCTACTCCAATAAACAGCCAGGCTTGACTTTTCTGGTGCATATTTATTGTAGAAGCATACTGTGAAACTGAAAGAACAGAGAGCAGATACAAACAAGCAATTACTAGAAAATATATATTGACAAATAAATAAATACAAAGCAGAATAATCCTGCTTATTCTCCCTGGCAGAAGCGTTGACCAATCTACAGCTCAGAGCCTCATGGATGCACTGCTAGACTGCTTCTGGAACACTGACAGAACTGGTCTACGGCAGTTACTCTTCATTACCTTTTCCAATAGGTTAATACATTAAGCCAGAACACAATTTCCTTTGATGCTTTGATCTAAACCAGCGGTTCCCAAACTTTTTTAGCCACGCACCCCCTTCTATGTTCCAACCGGGTTGATGCACCCCAAATCCCCCACACCTTAAAAAACAAAACAAAATGCAACAAGCTTTTTTATAGCCATATTAAAGGCGGCATGTTTAATCATGCTCAAATGACCAAAACACACACATATAATAAAATAATCAAGATCACAACAATGCACTCTCACATTTGAATTAATCTGTAACACAGTTTCAATATAATGCAACAAAGTTATGTGCAAGCTTCCACTTTTAAGAGGCGCGTTGAACAAAAATTGCAGCAAGTTTAAATGACCGTGGAGCTAAACAACCCAATCACCACAGGTTGGAAAGAGGGAAGAAGATAACTTCTTCTATGCTTCATTTTAAGATGAAGTGCATTTTGAATAGCCTGCATTTATAGATTAAATAATTTTACAGTTTTTGAAGGAAATGTCTATTTACACGTCTTTATTGTGTGGGGGGAAAAAAATGGAATTGTGTAATTATCAGACCGCCATTAGATTTTTCATTTTTCGCACCCCCGAGCGGCAGCTCGCGCACCCTCAGTGGTGCACGCACCACACTTTGGGAATCCCTGATCTAAACAATTAACACACTATTGTGAGAACAGAACAAAGAGATTGATTAATAAAGTTTTAAGAAAATAAACACATCTGTCAAGAATACATCACATTGTAACAATCATTTCATGAAAAGAGGTAAAAAAATTTTTTAAAAAAAAATTTTTTTTTAATTTTATTCCAACTTTTTGCGTGACTGTGTATATACTTTTTTCAGCAAGTGAAGTCGCCCCCTACTGGCCAATAGAAAGAATGCAGGTTTAAGGCACTTAGACTTAACTTACTGCATTGGCTACAGTCTATGGTTGTTAGGGCTCTTTTATAAGTTAACCTTAATAAATGGTTTATAAGTTGTAGCTAATAGTTTTATCACCAGTTAATAAAGCATTTATTAATGCTGTATAGATCGGTCATAAGCCTTTATGTGGAGGAAATTTGGGGTTTGTTAAAAATCTCCATGTCTTTTGAGCCATTAATTGCCAAGTTTGAACTAAACTGTCTCATACGTCAAGCGCAAAAGTGAATAATTAATTTTGAATTGTATATGTTCATAAGCTAATAACTGAGTTGTATGAATCTCCTTAAAGTTTGCACTTCTAAAAAATATATATTTGTTAACAATTGCTTTTTTCTCCAGCTGTTCTGCAGATTTTTCCCTGAAGATCAGAAGTTCTACCTGCAAAATTAAAGAGATAAACAAACCTGGCAGCTCGATATCAAAATTCATATTATTGACTTATAACTGATCTATAAATCATTATATAACTGTTTTTCATCCATTAACAAAGGCACTAGTTACAGCTTATGATCCCTTTATAAAAGGTTGCCACTAGATATTTATGTTTTAGCACATTTGTTACAGATTCCTGCTGTGGAAAACAAAAGTTAGTGAGTGACACTGTATAAATAATGATAAACAGTATACTGGGACAGACAATGTCAGTGGTGTAAATACTGATAAAACTTTGTTGGTAATGGTGAAATGCTGCTGAAAACTTGTTTGAGTTGTTGCTGTTTCTTGCTGTGTTCTCATCCAGCATGTCCCCCGCATCATCGAGAGATACAGTACAGTAAGTCTTTTTGTGTGTGATATTTGTTTTCATACTTTCTGTCATGTTTGCAAGCAAAAAAAAACATCTAAAGCTGTATGTGACTGTGAATGATTGAAAATATGTGGTGCCATGTGGACCACTGATCATTATTCTTCTCTGTGACTTTAACTGTTTTTATGGATTCTCTCATCTGTCTTTTTTTTTTTTTAACTCTCTGCTTCATTTTCTTTGTCTCTCTTCAACCTGAACTCTGTGTTTTCCATCATGCTGTCTGTTAATTTTATGTTCGTGTGGCTCTCCCCCTCAGGTCTCCCTCCACCTTCTGCCATCGCCAAGAGAGGTTTGAAGGCTAAAGGCAAGCAGAACTCCACCTCATTTCACATTCAGTTTAAATATAGCTAATATGAGACAATATGTCATTAGTAACCTAGTGTGACCGAAATGAGACTTACATTTTCCATTTAATATAAAAATCATACCACAGTGTGTGAGCTTGACCACCTACATGCATTCTATATGTACTGTGAGACTGCAGTGTGTAGGTTCAGGTTCCCTGGTCACTGGCAGATAATGAGACAAAGGGCACAGACATGCAAAAGGCAACATCACCTCTCCTACATAGGAGCAGGAAACAGACTATGTGGTGTTTTTTGTGGTGTTGTTTTGCGTCTCTTCGGCTTCGGCTTCATCTTTGTCGTCGTAGTGCATGTTTTGGAAGCTTCATGTCTTTGCGGTCATTTTGTATCTCTTTGTAGTCGTTTGATTGCAGTCATTTTGTGTCTCTTTGTAGTCGTTTTGTGTTTCTTTGTAGACCTTTTGTGTCTCTTTGTAGTCGTTTTGTGTCGAGTTGTAGTTGTTTTGTGTTTCTTGAGTAGTTTTCTGTCTGATTGTAGTCATTTTGTGACTCTTTTGAGTCGTTTTGTGTCTCTTTGTAGTTGTTTTGTGTTTCTTGAGTAGTTTTCTGTCTGATTGTAGTCATTTTGTGTCTGATTGTAGTCGTTTTGTGTTTCTTTGTAGTCCTTTTGTGTCTCTTTGTAGTCGTTTTGTGTCTCTTTGTAGTCGTTTTGTGTCTAGTTGTAGTCGTTTTGTGTTTCTTTGAAGTCGTTCTGTGTCTCTTTGTAGTCGTTTTGTGTCTAGTTGTAGTCGTTTGTCTCTTTTCAGTCGTTTTGTCTCTTTGATTTCATTTGTTTTGTTTTGTTTTAATTTTGGTTGTTTTGTTTTGTTGTTTTGTGTCTTTTCGCCTTCCTCAGCTTCGCCATGCATGTTTTTGTAAGTCTCTGAGGTCATTTTGTGTCTCTTTGTAGATTTGTTTCTCTGTAGTCATATGTCTCGCTGTATTCTTTTTGGGTCTTTTTGAAGTTGTTTTGTGTCTCTTTGTAATCGTTTGGTATCTCTTTGGGGGGTCTTGTGTTTTTGGGGTCATGTGTCTCTTTGAGGTCATTTTGTGAGTCTTTGAGCTTATTCTGTCACGTTGGAGTCGTGTGGTTATTGTCGTTATGGCTTATTGATTGTCGAGTGACATTTTGTGGGTGAAGTTCAAGGGGAGCCCTGACACTTTCAGATCCTCAGTCTGTGCCCAGTAGGCCTGCTCAACAAACCATCCATCTCCTCCTACTTTCATCCTCCTTGTTTCTCTCAAGTTCAATTTGACTTTAAAATAAAGATAGAATAAATGATGTTAAATTCCATTCTATTGTTTTATCTCTTATTCTATTTAGGTGGTTTCCGTCCAGTTAAATCCAGCCCTGCCGGGGTCCCTGCTGGCCTCACAGCTCAGGAGAGCACTGACTGGTTGGAGGTGATATGGTCTTTTGCAGCCAGTTTGGTAGCTCCTGATGAGGAGGAGGAAGGTATTCACCAGCTAACTGACACCCTCACATGTAAGAAAACATCACCTCATACTAATGAACCATTTATTGATGGACATTATTAATAACTAATATTGTGAATAAGATGCTTATCCTGCCTAACATCTTATTCAGGACCTGGCACCACTCACCAAATCATGAGTGAAAGATTTTAAAATTCTTGATCTGGAAAAACGAGTAATCAGCATGTAAATGTATTGAAAAGTAACTATATGCTCATGATAATCCAGGCCGTGCAGATAATAGCAATGATGGAGCTGTCAGAATATAATCACTCACTGCCGAACAGAGTCATAATTATCTGATGCCCCTTTAACCCGCTAAATGGTGGAAATACATTAGGCATAAAATAAACTTTCAGTCTTGTTTTCTTTATTCAATTATCAGAACCAGCAGCCCATTAAAATACTGCTAATTAACTGTACACTGAAAGCTTGAACTGCAGCACTTATTTATTTCACAACACTACAACAACACTTAATAGACGCTCTCATTCAGACTGAGAGGCAGAAAGATATGTTAGTCAGAGTATTATATTACAAACATAAAAGCAGTTAATTAACAACAGAAGGGGTCAAAGGCCAAAACAACAGCGGGAAGACAGAAGAAAAGATAATTATGTTTGGCAGGCAGCTTAACCTGTGTGCCCTACTAAGGCTATTTTGGACTTTTAATTTTTAATTTTTAAATCTTTATTGTTGTGTTAATGTATATAGAATACATTTCACAAAGGATTTTAGGTTTTTTTACTCTTATTTCTTAAAGTTAGACCTCAGCTCTTATAATAAGTCTATAATAAACTGTGTATCCAATATACAGACACTCCTTAAGGACAAAAATGTCCTAATTGAAACCCATAAAAACCAAAATTTTTGATCTCACAGCCATTACAGCAAAATAAACCTTTGCATTCTATTATATCAGACTTTCACTCATAGCTGGCTTCAAACTTTTTTTTTTTTTTTTACAATTTCTATTTCTTCCATTTCTCAATGTTGCCCTATAGGGCAAATACATGCTAATTTGCAGGTTTGCTGCCGTATTATGGAGCACTGCAGAATTTGATGCATCAAAATCAATGTTGCTCATCACTGACAAAACCCAGACTGTGAAAAAAAAAAAAAATTTGGTATACAGAAAATAATCCCTTTTTTTCGTAGAAACTGAAAGCAACATTGTATGTAAATAAACTGGCATTTAAAGTGTTAAAATACTGAAAATGAATATTTGGCAGTAGTGATTGGGACTGATGTGAAAACTAAGTGAAAATAGAAAATAATATTTATATATAATATTATAAAAGTAGTTTAAAATAAGGGACATTATTGTTTTCTGAAGAGAAAGTTGTTGTGATATATCTAACACTGCACAAAAAAGTTTCCCACTTGCATATTAGACTGTGAAAATAAAATAAAAAATCCCCAAAAATTCAGTTTACAGAAGATTATCAAATTTTTTCAAACAATTAAAAACAACAGTGGCATTATGTAAACAAACTGACATTTAAAGAGTTAAAATTCTGAAAATGCACTTAACTGAACTGTCAAAGTAGAAAATAATAAATAATAAAATAACTGGTTATAAAGAATTTTATGGCAGTTTTTTGACTGTCCTCTAAGGACATCAGAGTGAAGTTTTTGAAGCGAGACACAACAGTTAATATTTATTGCTTGCTGCATAGTAATTACAGCTTGCTGCATAGTAACAGCGAAGAAACTGACATTTTGGGTTTAATATTTATACCTGCAATAACCAGGATTGATGAACTTACTGGGACTGATGAACAGCTCATTTTCTCCTCTGGCCTTCAGCTTTCCACTCTGAAGAGCTCTGAACAAGAGGAGAGGAGAGAGGACAAGAATGGACAAGTATGAAGCGCCGGAGAGAGGAAGAGAGGACAAAAAGAGAGAAGTGTCTGACTGAAGTGGAATAAAGGATGTAAAGAAACAGAAGGAAGAGGAGGAGGATGTACAGTTTATTATGTTTCTTTCTGTTTGCTGTTGTTAACTGGAATTTGATGAATAAAAACTGACAATGTGAATCGTTGGCTTTGGTGTCTTTTTTCTGATTGTGCGTGAAAGTCTTTACCCATATCTGTATTCTGCACACTGTTTACTGGATTTATAGAGTAGGTGAGTGAAATAATGGACTGATGTTTTAAATTAGTTACAGAGGTTTTTTTTTACAAGCTGTGCTATGGAGCCCAAAAAGCTGGCAGCATGTAGTAAAAGACTATAATTTTTGTCAAAACTGTAGCTGAATACAATGAATACTTTTGTTGGTTAAAAAATGACAATAACGAATTTGCAATAGCTGCAACAACATATGTATATATTATATTGTATATATTGTCATTGTATTTGTCCAAACAAATGTAACTTTAGTTGTACCAGGCATTAAAATAAACAAGAAACTATAGAAATCAAGAGTGGTCTAATAATTTTTTCCATGGCTGTATATACACAACCTCACAAACACTTGCCCTCCATCTTTTTTTGTCAGTTGAAAAAAATAATAACAAATTGCATTTATCTTTCACTGGATTTTTTAATGTATTCACTTTTTTTAAAAAATCTATTCCTTATTTTCCCCATGCACCATTTAACACCTTCCCTAATTGAGTTAAAAACAAACTTAAAAACATTAATATTTAGTTTATTACTTAGAAGTGCAGTATGCCATTCTTGGGAAAGGTAGTATTTGTTGCTGAGTCATTCGTCAAATACCAAACTAATCCAAAGTTTCAGTATCTGAAGTCCTGAGAATGAGACTCCTGAATGCCTTTAATATTTAATTTTCTACTACTTTATTTAATAGAATATATTATATTTTAATATACAATATTAATAATTGAAATTGAATAAATACATTGGTAACGCTTTATATTAAGGTCCTTGTAATAACCATTAATTAACAAGTAATAAGGCCCTTGTAAGTCCTTACAAGATGCTTATTAACATTATTGTGTGTTTATAAGCTTATATAAGTGTTAATAATGGCATTACAAACACCCATGACCCACCCATTATGTCTTTGCCATGCCTTTATTAATCTTATTTTGTTTGCTTATTGATATTAAAATATACTTTATTGCTCATCTATTATAAGTTAACTATAAGTTAACTATGCTTTTTGCAACTACTCGATCTAAAGCGAGAACAATGCCTTATTACTTGTTAATCATTTGTTCAGTAGCAGTCAATTTATTTATAATATATTTTGGTGTCACATACATTGAATTTAAATAATATAATATACATAAATTATAATAAATATGATATACAATATATGAAATATTCAGAATATAGACATTAATAATGTTTTCTCTATTTTTTAAAAAATATGCAAATGTATATAAACCAAATACACTTTTATATAAACCATCCAAAAGAAAGAAAAAAAGCATTTAATGTCCCAAATCCTTGATTTTGTCACGCAGACTTGCCTCAAACATTAAGCATTATAATCATAATTTCTGTCCCTGAGTAGGATTCACATATAGATTTGATACATAATGTAGAGGCGGGCTTTTCCATGAGAGCCTGTTCTGTAATATCGCTCACAGCCCTTCTTCAGTTCCCCTCCTCCCTCTCCACTCCTTCCATCTGCACAGTAGGTGGTCTGAATAGAAGATGGCCGATGACTAACAAGCCCCCAGGTTGACACCAGGAAAGTGATGAGGTACAGTAACAGCAGAACGATGAACAGTTATGCCAGGAGGAAGCCGACATGGAAGAGATAAGGATCGAGTGGCCTGCAGTGGGCCCCTGCGGCATCAGACTGGCTGACTCCAACAGTAGAAGCAGGTGATGGTGGACGACAGAGAGAAAACACACAACGGCAAATTCATAATTCTTCTTGAGATAAAGAGGACGGTGTGACCCGCAGTTAAAAGAAAACGGCTGAATAAAGGAGGTGAGAACACAAGAAAAATGGACTTTAAGTCTGAGCATGACATCACCAGGAAAATATATGAATACCTCACATACTGTTACCTCGTATCACCTTAGCAATCCATTGAAAAAAACAGGCATTAGAGGAAAAAATGAGAGGGAAGTACAGTAGTACACTAAAAGCAAAAGTCCTGTGTTAAAGTTTTACTCAGGTAAAAGTACAGATGTGCACAGATGTGTTTTATAACAAACTATATTCATTATGCAAAATGGTCCATGTCGATGTCATATGGCAGTCATATATTACTGGATCAATATCATTGGTGAATTTACATGTCAGCATTCATTCATCATTTGCAGTCACTTAAAACTCTTTATCAGCACATTTTGACAACACATTTTCTAGATAAAGCACACACATTTAATTTACATTGTTTGTCATATTGTTAGTCAGTCTAATAATTTGTTCGTCTTTGAGTTGAGTTTCCTGTAAAGAGGGTGGAGCCTGGTTACATGCAGAGGCCCAAACCACGGACCAGACCAAGTTTTAGTTGATATTTAAGCTGTCTTTACTGTCAATAGAGTTTCAGTAGTTATGTTGACATATTTTAAGGGCCCTAAAAATCTTTTGTTTTGTTGAACTTTTTATTTGTAAAATAAACCCAGCTCTCTGAACTTTGAACCTCTGTTTTAATGGAATTGATGTAAGTACACTACTGGAGTAAACTGACGTTCGGCTCATGCAGCTGCAAGTTTTCATTATAGGGCGTCCCGGTGGCTCACACTGGTAGAGCACGTACCATTAAGGCCGTGTCCTTGCTGCAGCGGACCTGGGTTCGAATCCGGCCTGAGGTCCCTTTGCTGCATGTCTTTCCCTCTGTCTCCCCCTTTCTATCTGTCACTATCTAATAAAAGCAGTAAAATGCCAAAAAAATAATCTTTAAAAAAAAAAAGTTTTCATTATAAGGTTGGTAATGTGATGCTGCTATGTAGCTGCAGTATAACTTTTCATTTCTTTTTCTGGACACTTCCAAGCATGACACACAGTTATTAATTCTTCTGTCGTTGTTTTGTTTCTCTTTGCAGCTGTTTTGCTTCTCTTTGTAGTCCGTTTGTGTCTCTTTGTAGCAGTTTTATGTATCTTTTTGGTAATTTTAGTCTCCTACAGCTTGGAACGTGTCTCTTTGAGTGACATATGTAGCTGAAGGCCTGGGGGCCCCCTGGGCCTGTACCCATCAGGCCCATTCAGTTATCCCTCCATGCTGCCGAGGGGCATGGGAGCCACCAAATCCTGAACTCGTCCTGGGGTACCTGACCATGGGCAGCCCCATCAATCGAACATGTCTCCCAGCTGCATGTCTATGGGTCCTGTGTGAGTGTATTGGGGGCCTGTGTGTGTGCATAACGGAGTGGAAAAAAATTAAAGCAGTGAATCGTCATAAT
Source organism: Centropristis striata (assembly GCF_030273125.1). Taxonomy (NCBI): domain Eukaryota; kingdom Metazoa; phylum Chordata; class Actinopteri; order Perciformes; family Serranidae; genus Centropristis; species Centropristis striata. The sequence goes on along the minus strand of NC_081534.1, from coordinate 12,102,431 downwards.
TTCCAAAACAAATACAGTATTTATCTACATCTGCCTCCTCATTTCTCGGCATCCTCCTCATTGTCTGCAGCCTTAAAAGGACACATTTATATAATATACAAAATAAATCAAAGGAGTCGAACCTCAATTAGTATTGTGGGAATGTGTTTCTGGCATAATTAAATTGTCGTGAAATTAAAATGAAATCATAATGGAATTATAACTTAATTACATCTCTAGTGGATTTAAACCACATTATAGTGAATATATCAGTGAAGCGGTCTATGAGTGTACAGGGAGTTAATTCTGCAAATTACATTACATCATACATCATCATCTGTTCAGACCCTGCCCAGCAAGACATTTTAATAAAAATAAATCAGTAACATCTAGGCTATGTCCTTGTATTTGTTAATCCAGAATGGTCAGATAACAGGACAGAAAAACCTCTTCAGATTTTAAGACAAAATTTACTTTACATGAGCTCATTCTTCTCAGTAGAGGTGTAAATGAAAAGGGCTTTTGATTTGTCAAAGCAAGCACAGCATCCTCTCTAATGCACCCACCGTCTCATCACCGTTTAAGTAAATGAACAGCAAATGAAAGTCTCTTTCACTCCGGTAATAGTTTGTGTGGGAGCTGAGCGGCATTCAGACAATGATTTAGCACAGAATTAAAGGTAAATGATGATGTATTTTTAATTAAACTGTGTGGTTTGCATGTGCCAACAAAATTAAACTAAAGGATTCAACCACTTAGACTTTGTCTCTTCCAAAGCTACCAGAGTACATGCAGACTGAGATTTGCCTCCTTTATGCTCAAAAAATACCGTGTCCACACAAGCACAGTTCTTAGAAGAAAAACCTATTACTGGAGGGCTACCATGCTGTAAAAGCACATCGATCGCTCTGTAGCACATTGTGACGTCTCTGTTCCTCAAAATAGTGCAGGGCAACTGTACAATTTGGTTTAAACATGTAGAAAATCCTAGAAAGGAAGGAAACAGCATCTGTCTTTAACTTCAAGAAACAGTCTGCGTGTGTTCGAAAAGGCCAAAATCTATTGAAAAAGCTGTTAAAATACCTGTGTACGCATGGACTCGGCCTAAGAAAAGTCACATGTTGGGAAATATCAAAATCAGCTTTTTAGCAGAGTTGGATGAGAAAAATGATACAACTCTCCAACCTAAACAACAGAATAGGTTAGGTGTTTTAAGGCTCGATGTACGGTGTTGAGCATTCTAAAAATAGCGCACGTCATTGTACATTACACCTACGGTTTGTGGTTGTAAAAAAAGGCTGTAGTTTTGTTGAATTTCGGCTACAAAACCACTGAACTAGGTTTAAGATTAAAAAAAAATCCCTGGTAAGAAGTTATTAAAGACAGTTTCAACAGTGGATAAATGTATGTAAATGCCGGAAGAAAAGTAGTTATGAGGATGAAGTAACATAGTTATGAAATAACCTGATGCACGGGTTCAGTATGTTTGAATCAGATCGTTTACTTTTATTTTCACATGGGACACCGACCCCGTTCTCCTGGGTGAAAGTCCGACGTCTGTTCGACCCGCCTGCCTAAAGTCCAACTTCCGTAATTTAAACTCTGCATCGCCGTCACACACAATTACTACGGCCGTTAGAGGACTAAAAAACATAAATATGGGTCATATTTTGCTGCCTGAACAAACAACCTATGGGCAGTGTCGCCAACTTAGTGAGTTTGTCACTAGATTTAGCAACTTTTCAGACCCCCATAGCGACTATTTTTCAAAAAAGCGACTCTCGACTTTTGCTGTTTCTTACTCTTCTTAACAAGATGCCTGTGCTGCCGGCAGCCATCCCTTGTCCCAAAGCACTCACAAGCGGCCCAGTCCTCCCGCAGGAGTCTCTCCCAGCTGCAGTCGAAGAGCCGTAGGGGATGTTAACCCCTTAGCGTCCAGACTGCAAATTTCTCATGCACAAAGTCGCCGCTGGCTGGTTTACATTCAGTGTCTCTTTTGGGTCACTTTAGCCGGTCCCAGGCCGGATAAAGGAGGAGGGTTGGAATTGTGACAGAAGACAGTGCACTTGCAGTTCTAGACGGGTTTTTTTTTTTTGCTCACTTTTTGTCTTTCCCACTATGTTATTCCTCTCTCCTACAGCGTCCATTACAAGCACATGCACATTGTAAATTATGCAAATTAGGTGATGACTGCATTTAGCAGCTTCTAGCGACTTTTAGCACAGCGGAGTTGGCAACACTGGTTGTTTTTGAGGGGAGGCCAGTCTCAAAAAAGCCCCTGGCTGCAGCCAGTTAGCTTAGCATAGCAAAAAGACAGGGAGCAGCAGAAATCTGTTAGCCTAGTGACTTCCTCGAGAACTTTTCTCAATGTGTCTTTATTACACTTCGGTTTTTGCACAGATCAAACAAATCAATGTTAATGTTTATAAAGGTGCTGGAAGGCATAATTTTTCCTATAGGCAGAGCTAGGCTCTCCGTTTCCCCCTGTTTCCAGTCTTTGTGCTAAGCTAAGCTAGCCAGCTTCTTGCTGTAACAGTCAACTTCATAATAACTTTACATACATGAGAGTGGTATTGAGCTTTTCATCTAACTCTTCCTAAAATTATTTTTCAGAGCATTTATTTTACAGTAAAAGCTCAGGAAATTAACACGCGGTTTACACATGAATATTTTTATGTCAATATTGAATCTCCCACAATTACAGTGGAGATAAGAGAAGCCAGGTTGGTGTAGTCATGTGTGAAGAAGGTTCCTATTGGAGATGGACTAACTACATGCTGGGGCAGATTGTACTAGCCAGGACATGCTGCCAGAATTATAACTGCTGACCTGGAAAAGATTGCTGCAGCTCTCCTCTGTAGATTTTCCTACAATTACTCATTTCAAATAGCATTTCACTACTAGAAAAATATTCAAATAATATTATCAAGAAATTATTCCCACACATGGGACTCATGCTTTTCTTGTTCTTCTTCTTTACAATGTTTTCTAATAAAAAATAATTAGTTTTTTCATCGTGTCTTCCTTTGTTTACTGAAACTTGTGATTGCTTATGCAAATGAAAACCGCTACGTCAGCTTTCAAATGTTTCTCGCACAAGAATCTCTCCATTTAGAGCGCAAATAAATGGGGTTCAACATCCAGTGTAGTGGTTTTCATTACCGGTATCAAAATGTAAATGGTATTCAATTTCATCAACGAGATAATGCGCTGGAGTAAGGGCAGTTAATCTTTGAATAATTGACAAAAAAATACTAACACACACACACACACACACACACACACATTCTCTCTCTCTCTCTCTGTCTCTCTCACACACACACACACACACACACACACACCTGCCTTTAGATTCCCGGCAGTAAAAGCCATGAATAATGGATCTTAGTTTTCCCTGGCCTGAGGGAGAAGCTTTTAAACATAATTTGTTGCTTTAATTTATTTACACAACCTGGCAACCCTGGCCCTCAGGCTAGGTGCATTACACACAACTGAACCACCTTGGGAGGGGAATGGCACATGCACACATGTTCACACATGTACACATGAAAAAGTGCATATGACACACACATCTGCACCAGGCAGGACATATTCTTGCATGTCTTCTGTATGCAAATTCCATCTCAGAGACCATCTGTACATTTCACACATTCACAAAGAAACATGTTAGTTTTAAATGTTTTATGATAATGGTGCAGAGATGACAATTATCACCATTAGCCTGCTAGCATCCCATCAAAACCATTCATCTCAGGTGGCTCACTGCTAGAGCGGACCTGGGTTCAAATCCGGCCAGAGGCCCCCTTGTTGCATGTCTTCCTTCTTCCGTCAGTGAAGCTTGAAAGACAAAACAAAAAAATATATTTTAAAAAACCCCACACAAGTTAATTTAAAAAACCTTTATGTTTTTTCAAGAGATAGTAGATTGACTTGTTCCCATAGACTGTATAAAGACTTGGCCATAGCCACTGTTACACTGGTTTGTGGACTAGAGGGTGGAGCTGCAGAGGTTAAAATGGTCCAGCTAACGCTAATGCTAGCTAGCTTGGTTAGCCAGGTGCATCCAAAATTTACATTTTGCAACCAGTGGAGTCTCCCCCTGCTGGCCCTGCTAGCAAGAAAGAACACAGATTTAAGGCACTTCTGCATTGGCTTCACTTTTCAGAGTTGAAAGCGACATCCACTCCTTTTCATAAAGTAAGTGCTTGTTCCTTTCAACAGCAATAGTCAAGTGAAATAGTTATGTTAAAATAAGGAACACACACACACACACACACACACACACACACACACAGATATGCTCACCATACTCAAGTACAACTCAATCAGATGATAAGAACCAGAAAAATTCTGATTACAAGATCACAAGCTGATGACACTTCTGCTCAAAGCCATTTTAATTATGGATGTGTAGCATGTAACATACAGTGATTTATTTATTTTTTGGGCCAAATCTAGTTTGCAACTGTCATTTAAAAGTGTCATTTTTTGTCAGTAAGGGAAACATTGTGTCTGGAACGGCAGCTCCTCTTGCATTTTTCTACTTAAAATGTCAGACTGCAACTTCAATTTAATGTATTTTGACAATATCAAAAATGTTCAATGTTTCATAATATCTGTACGAAAATGGGTAACATTTGTCAAAAAACCTGCCACAAAACACGGATAGGGAACATTATCTGTGACAGACTTGGTAGGTGAAGAAAGAGCAAACTGATGGAAGCTGCACTAATGATCCAAAAACTAGCAGCATACTTCCACCTCTTCTTCCTCTGGGTTGCCAGATTTAGTTGTTAGCCCCTCCCCCGTGCTGACAAGATGAGACACCAGCAGCTGTGGAGGGCTGGTTGGGATGCCAGGTCCAAATTGTCCTTACAGCAGTATAACATGTGGCAGAGGCTGCCAACTTCAGTTCAGAATGAGTTTCCGTTTAATGTATAAGAAAGAATCAACACTTGCCTCGTATTATGATATCTTATATGTGATTATTCAAGATTTGTCATCCTTGCATGTTAATAAAATATAAACTACAAACCCTACGTCTTTAGTTATGTCTTGATTTGAGTCTCATATTTTCTATCCTGGCCCTCCTATAAATCCGAAACAGATTTCAGGATCAGCAGTGCCACCAACCTTTGATTACACTCGCCCCATGATAAGTTCCATGTTGCCAGAAGTCCAGAGTGTGTTTACAGACGGTGTTTACAGCACTCGCCCATGTCACCGATGATCCCGCTGAGTAATAATCATAATCACAATAAGCTGTTGACTCTACATGCTTCTTCAGATCCTCTCATTAATGAGTCTTGAAACCGTAATATTAGACAGAAATCGAACACTAAGCACAAAAGCAAACATTTGACTGGATTCTCATTCTGCAGGAGTGTGCTGCTGCTGTTCTCTCAGTACGAGAGCTTCTCAAAACTGGATATGGCCTCCATCAGGTTATTGCACAAAAACATTTAACTCTTATAATAATTACAAGCCAGAGTTCAATTTTAATATCAATATGAAGTCGGAATGTGCCTTGGTCCTTGCCGTGACACAAAGCTTACTAATACCTGTGATTAGGCTTTTAAATGGCATGTCAGGTGAATGAAGGTGTAACTAGTCAAATGAGAACCTTCAGGGATCAAATTGTAAAAGGAGAGGTTATGCAGTAAGGTATGATTAGTGCAGACCTGGGCATTGGGCGGCCCGCGGGCCACATCCGGCCCGTTGGCTGTCCTTGTCCGGCCCATGTGAGGTTACCCAGGAATTAGAAATCAATACAACTGCAGTGCTTTTATTTTGAAGGCAATTTACATATATTTCTGAGTTACCCGAGTTACCTCGGTACCTTGTCAAAAACACGTATTGCTTTTTACATAAAATTAATAAATTACTGGTTTACTGCATAACATACATGCTCTATATTGTTTTTGTGGTTTGAATGCATGTTTAGTAGCATTCCTGGCTGAATGACGGTCGACTCTTTAACTGGTGAATCCACCGTAAGAGCTACAAGGTGGAAAACAATAACAAACATTAGCATTGGCACTTGAGCAAACAAAGCACTTTTACTATAGTTAAGACAACAAATATAGCCACTAATATCTATGACAGACTAAAAGAAACTTTGACAAACTTTCTTCTCCTGTCAGCCAGCCACTATAGAAGCCTTATGATACTTTATATCAACTTTATATGAATTATGACGCACTCGTTATTATCTACCGTTCGTTTTTCATTTTACCATTCCACCTGTTATTTCCTGTCACTACCTTTCAAAATTAAAGCACCCGTTTCACACTGGACGGCACCTTTTCGATATAAAAGCATCACAACATTGTAAAACACCTTGAAAATGTACAAACATGAAAAAAAAAAAAAAGCTATATAATACAAAAACACCAATAGCAACCTTGCTAAAGGTAATTTACAGTTGTGTTTAAAATAAATGGAAAAGTGATATAGTGATTGGAGTATTTACTACTTTTTACTACTATATTTGATTTACTACACATTAACAGTCTTATCATAACATGTATTCTTATCAGAAGCAGCTCAAAACCAGATCATTTACTGTATTTTATAAAGCGATTTAATTAATGTTGAGCAAAATTTAGTTCAGAGTTTTGGTCCGGCCCCCGCAACCTTCGTGGTATCGGTCATGTGGCCCCTTGGGAAAATTAATTGCCCACCCCTGGATTAGTGTCTGGTCTGAAAAGTTCTCAATGCTTTTCTCCAGGTGCTACGGCATCCAGCATTTATATGAAAGTCTGATAAGAGACTGATGCCGACAAAACCAGCAGCGGCAAAGGTTTTAAGTCATCAATTCTTCTTGCTGGGAGTTTGATGAGAAACTGATATCTCTCTCATTTCTCATGAGACAAGAGACGTATCAGTCCTCTCATCCAACTCTTCATTAGAAAGTGCATAAAAATATTTTATAAAAATTCAATATGTTGAGGGAGTCAACACCAAATATGTCATTTGTGTCATTTGTACGTCAGCTGATTGTGAGCCATATTTACATTTTGTGCCCTCTAGTGGCCGTAGTAATCATGAAGGATGCCATGGTGGAAGTGTTAAAGCAAAGGTAAGTAAACAAAGTATAAAGAACTAAAAGGTCCGTTTAGGGAGGGCAAGAGGGATAGATGCATGAGTCAACTACAAACTACCTTGACATTTTAAGATGTTTTTTTGCGGCACTTTCACGCTTTATTTGGTACTGACTTAGAATTAGAACCCGGGTCCGCTGCAACAAGGACTCAGTCTGAGTGGTATGAGCTTGACCAGTGAGCCACCAGGATGCCCCTAACCATCATTTTTTTTAAAGCCTAACCATGTACCTTTTCCCTCTAACCTTTACTAAGCAGTTTTGTTCCCTAAATCTAACAAAACTGTGACAGTTTCACAATGTTAACTGCAACCGTTACATTTACGGATGAGGTGTTGATCTGCAACCTGTAGGTGCGTTAAATTAAGAAACACTCCTGTGGGTCGTAATTTAGTGTAGGAAAAAATGTAGGTTGTTTGGTTTGGAGGATCTATTTGTGCTAAAGAGGTGATATGAGGTAACCCAGAGCATACTATTAATAGTATTATACAATAGTATTATTGTGTGTGTATGTGTGTGAGGAAGGGTCATACAGTAAATTCCACCACAAAAAGATGTCTTGTAAAAATGCATCCCAGCTAAGGCTGGAAGATATATCGATATAAGAAATATATCAATAATATTTTTAAATGTGATATGGAATTAGACCATATCGCATATCAATATAGTCCAAATGTTATTCTTTATATATATATATATAAATGCTGCCCTTACTAGGGTTTGTCATATTCAGTTCTTTTGTAATGTTCGTTATTCTTTTCTCATATAAATATATTAATTTCAGAAAAAGATTGGCCAATTTCATTTCATAGGCTATTTTTATTTAATATATTTTTTTATTTAAATGTGCACTTTATGGAGCTTTGATTTTTTTTTTAAAAAAGGTTCTCCTGTTGTTATACAGTATTTATGTTCAAATAAATGGTTTCAATAAATCTGCTTGTGATGTCATATTTGGCTTTGACTGAACATTTGCTCTCACTTTGCAATAAAATATTGGGATATATATTGTATATCGATATTTAGCCTAAATATATCAGGATATGACTTTTGGTCCATATTACCCAGCCCTAATCCAAGCACATTGAATATAACTGAATAACTGAATAAAATGAGATTAAGTGAATATTTCTCAATACAACATACATCAAAGCAGAGATTCACAACACAGAGAACTTTGATTCAATCTTTATTTGTTTCTGTCATTTTAATTTCAAGGAACTGGCGTTGCTTTGGTAGTATCGTATAACCAGATTTCTTGTACTTGATTATGATTTCCCTGCCAACAATCTTTGTGCTTTATCAATTGGGATTTATTTAAATCTTCTCTCAGCTGTATTTAATGTAGTGGTTCAATCTTTTTTTAAAAAGCCTAACAAAACCCAGCGCAGCACTGTGTTCCAGAAATGAAATAATAAGACAGATATTGTCAACCTCTTTAGCATGAAACACACAAACAAATTTGATTCAGCTCCCCATACAACTCCTTGTAGCCCAGTGTTTGTCTGCGAAATGAGAAGGATATTAAATTTGCTGGTGAGGTTTGTCAACCTGAGAGCGCTTTCTTCTGTCACCGCGGCTGCGAAAGGTAATCTGTTTCTCCATGCTGCTGTCGTGATCAAAGGGATCGCACTCCCATGACTATCACACACAACAACCCACACAGACACAACATGGATACACCCTGACACGTATGTACACACTGCATTCACATGGACTTCCAGTGGCACAAACACTGCGACTTACAATCACGCACACAAAGCAAATCTGACTGCCGCTTGATGTTGTGGGTTTTCTTTAAGAAGCTTGTCTCGTGCTGTGAAGATGGCAGTGTGGGAATGGACGCACACACATTTCAACACACTCTCATGCACCAATACTCAAAGCAGCTGCACAGCAGACTCCAACAAGGGAGTAAATGATCAGTCGAAGCTCCCACGCCATTTGAGACAGCATAGAGAGATTCTTTTTTAAAACATTTTTTGATTGTTTTTCATCTAAAACAGTAGTATAAGACATTAAGTGTGCGCCACATGAAGACTTGTAACTCTAATGCTGTGTTTAATTTTCCTTTACTTGAAATAAATGAAGATGTGGCTCCTGCTGTGGCTGCAATATGGTTTCAAAATGCATGCAGCAGACAGCCTGAAATATTCAGCATTTCCACATTTTTTTAAGGGGGTTGGATATTATTCACCAGAGAGGTATTTCAACAATCTGAAGGAAGCAGCCAAGCCATAAAAAACGAGTCGAAGGCAGAAAGTGGCTGTATATTGGTTTTTGGGATACCAGCACCAGTACCAGATTGGTATTTGTTCTAAAGACCACAGTTTATACCACGTAGATGTGCCGCTGCAGGTTTGCAGTCCACACCATCCACAGTATCAGACCCCCACCTCCTCCCTCGCAAGGGACTCTACCCAGCCCTCCTTTCATGCTTTAGTCATCCCGCCTGGGCTGCTGCAACATCCCTCCTGGCTCGACTCCCAAAGCACTCTTTAGCCCTTACATCCATCTCCAACACACACACACACACACACCCACAGACACACACAAACGCATGCATGCACGCACACACGTCCCGCAGTCCCTTCACTGGCTTCACAAGGCTGTTTGCTTCGAATACAAAACTCCATTGCTCAAACCTCCAGGCCACAGTCTAGTAGCGCACGTCGGCCTCTGATCTGCATTCTGTCGTTAGCTGCCACTTAGCTTGACTCTCCCTGCGGCCGGCTGGTTATCGCTCACCCTCCACTCCTCCCCTCCTCCTCTTCCTCTCTTAAAGGTGGAATAACTTTTGCTCCAGTCAGATCAGCAGAGTCACTCCCTATTTTCCATCATAACCCAAAAACCTGTCTCTTCAATACATACATCACGTCACCTCTGAGTCAGAGCTCCTTTTCCACATGTATAAAAATGTATCGCTCCCTGTCATGTTTTACACACATGTATTTGGATGAGGGGGATTGAGCACTGACAGGAAAGACATTTAACTCGTCTTCCTTTCCTGATGACTTCAATCAAGAGGAAAAAAAGAGTGTTTCTTTCGACTTCCCATGAGAGCAGGTGAGCGAGTGCCGTAGGGTGAGCGAGCACCAAAGGAAATGAGGGAAATTATGAGAAAGATCCACACTGAGACAGAAGAGAGAGTAAGTATGATAAATACTCTCAGCAGAGCTGCACACTGAATAGTTTGATGTTTCTTTTCCCACCAGCCAGGTGCAGAAGGAGTTCATTTAGAAGTGTAGCAGCTAAGCCTCAGCTCAAAATGGATAATTACTGATGCTCTCATATTAGTAGCACTTCTGAAATAATAGAGTCAAACTTCTTCTTCTTGCTTTTGATGGAATATTTATTGCTCGCCATTAATGGTCTTCCACATGTTACATTCAAGAATCTATATAATCACTGTCCAGAAATCTCAGTAGCAGCAATTGCCCCAATACAACAATGTAATATTCACCACAGTAGCCAAAAAAACTATTATTCCTCCTCCGTCCGGCAACACATGTCCCTGAATGCATAGAATTTTAAAGGAGCAGGTGCTCAAAGTAAAGAAAATATAAATATATTTAAATTTTTTCCAAAAATGTCAAATCAACTCTTGCTTTAATAGTAAGACTACTTGCAGTTGTTTTTTGTTTTTGATTATTTTTATTATTATTATTATTATTATGGTAAAAACTGTAATAATATTCAACTAAAGTCAAATCAACATAACTGATTATGAAAGTAAATACACAGTCGTCAATAAAGTTGGAATGAAATATTTTTTTTTACCTCTTTCCTTGAAATGATTGTGACAATGTGGTTTTTTCCTTGACATATAAAGTGTACTTCTTCTCAAAATTGTATTAATCAGTCTCTTCCAAACATATCACAATAAAAACCAAACCACAATTAACAGAGGAGTGTGTCTGAAAAAAAAAATCATCCCAACTTCATGGGCGACCGTATACATTAAAACAAGCCATGAGATCATAACTTATGGCTTACCAAATTAATATTATAGGGGGAAAAGCATTACCTTCCTTACCTCCACTCTGACCTATAAATATGCAGTATGCCCAAGATGGGACAACCCAAAATATTAGTACCCAGTATGCATACATTAGTACCCAGAGGCAATGCAACACTTCACCTCCCTGCACTACATCAACAGACTTTAAACTCAACTCAGTTTAAGAAGCACTGGTAAAATATGATTGAATTACTGATGATATCCCAAAGTTAAAAACCTGAGCTCAAATATAGTAGGCTGCAATCTAAGTATGGAAAACATGGAAACACATAAATAAAGAAAACGTTAAGATGGTTTTGTCATAAGATGCCCATGTCACAGACACATGACTTACTTCTTAACATTCAGAAATATATACACAGAGATGCAAATTCATATTCCATTTAGTCCAAGATTATCTGTTTCTAGTGATCATTCAGTTTTGACAGGACAGGATAAACATATTATAAGCTTTGTCCAAACTAGTATTATGATAGGCAGACAAATACTAGTCAGGGGATGGAAGACGGAGGGTGTGCCCTCTCTGAGAAAATGGGCTGTTGAGATGTCACGAGTCGCAGCATTCCAAGAAATGTCATGTAAACAACTGGGTAGACTGGATCTATATGAAGCAAAATTAGATAAATATTTACACTTTCTAAAAGGGCCCTGAAGGGGGTTATATAGAGAGACGTTAGTTGTTGTTTTTTATTTTATTTTATTTTTATTTTTTTATTTTTATATTTAGTTATTTGTGGATAAATATATACCGGTGCTTTTTCTTTTTCATGTATGTATTTATGTTTGCTATTATTATTCTTAACCTCTTTATCTGTGAACAAATTATGTCTTCCATGCAACGACTATTTTATTTACTTGTTGTATTGACCTTCTTTGAGTCAGTCTTTGAGTCAGAGGCTTAGTTTATTTTATGTTTTGTATGTGTGTAATAGATATATATGAAGGAGCACGGTGAGAGATGCTTGTAACCAGAAAGGGATTAGCACTGATGGTGATGGGGGTCGTATTTTTTATTTTATTGTTGTACAATGAAAATGGAAAATAAAAAATATTAATCACAAAACAAAAGAAATATATACAGTACTACAAAGCTCAGAGATACAGATCAGTACTAAATAATACAAAGACGGAACACAGATTCACAGTTCAGTCCACATCAAAAAGATTTAATGCAAACACATGGTCTTATTACAGCTAATGACTCATTATACGGCAAAATTAACTCATCAGAGTTACCAGCAGACCTGCACAGACTCATCAACAGGTGACTGAGCAACTAGAGTTCTCCAAATAGCAGCTTTAGTGTTCAGGTAAACCAGGTACAGCACATAATAACACCAACCACTGCACAGCGAGGAGTTAAATGCATGTGAGCATAACTGTGTGCCCGAAATATCTATCATTATAACTAGCAGTCGGGGCCAGTATTATGTTGCATAACACACGATCTGAACGTGACGCTGCGTTAATGCTAAAACTATAAATAAACAATATTTTATAAAATCAATCACACAAAGTCACCATATAAACGTTGCTGCTGTGTGTCTGCAGCATCCTAGGTTTTGCACGTTAGCAAAACAGAGGTCACATCACATGAATGATGATCTTTCACCGCTCTCAACCTGAGAGCAGCCAGGTCATTTTATTTATAGTTAAAATATGAATAATAGAAAAATGTTATTCTTGATAAGGGCAGGTCTTTACCAAAGTAAAAATAAATTAAATTAAATTAAATAAGCCATGCTTTGATAAAAGGGCACTTATCCTATACTGTTATAACCATAGACATACATGTATATATGTCTATGGTTATATCAAGGGGGAGTTGCTCACCTCAACATCAACAAGTCAAAACTTAGCTAACTAGTGAATGTTAGCATACACCTATAACATGTATGAAATGATCACATTAAACAGAATAATGCATTTCATTTTTCTCTTTTAAAATTGGTCATCAAAACCGAGAATGGCGTTGCACGAGTTGACTGCTTTCTAGAATGAGCCAAAACTTCATTCTTTTAAGGTGTTGGGGAATTGGCGTTTTCTCTAGCTCACTTAGCCATTGTTAGTAATAGAAATGCACTAACAACAGGGTAAAGAACCCATAACTATGTTTTTACAAGCCGACAAACCAAAAAATAATAATTTAGAAGAGGACAAAGTCAATACAAGTGTTTACATCAGCAGTTACAATGGGGAAAACAGTCCTGAAACTCAGTATATTTAACATTAACTTATTTATGCAATGCGTTTTGTCACTAAGTCATATATCCAAAGTCAGTTTGAGTCAGTTTAACTACATTTCTGTAAGTAAAGCTAAAGCATTTGCCACTTGTAACTCATGTTGTAGAGGAATATGTATAATTCAGGAAGCTTTGCTGTATTAAGTGCCTTAGCTTGCTATCATAGCTAACATTAGCTTGCTAATAACAGCCAACTTGTCCTCTCTGGCAGACATAGAGTGCCAAAATTATCATTTGATATGCTAAAATCTTATAGTTTTATCTAGAAACAGGCTTCTTGTTATCGTTTCAGCCCATGATTGTGTTTTCCCCTTCCACTGGGTGTGGTCTAAAGGCCAACCAGTTGACAATAACACATAAAGAAGAACAGCACAGTGTGTACGGCTAATTTAATGAGACACAAATAACACAAGTCCTAATATAGAGCAAATTACTAAAGCTTTCACTTGTTGTGCCTTGAGCAGCCATATTGGATTTTGAGGTCAGGGTTAGTGAGGTTCATCTGACTTCCAGAGTCCCACTTGAAATTTTCCAAATGGGAACTTGAAACTTGCCAGTTTGAATGGAACGAACCATTAAACCTCCTAGTGTCAGCATGTTAGCATTGTCCTTGTGAGCATGCTAGCATGCTGATGTTAGCATTTAACTCAAAGCACATTCAATGATTTGTTTGGACCACAGATAGAATTAATTATTAAACACAATTAAAAAGTGTGGGTGTATTGTGTACCCTGTGAACTGATGACGACAGGAAAAATAAATAAATTGAGAACAGGCCACTACTGTTTCTCTACTGTTGCCTCCTCCACCTCCCCCTTCAGCCCCAACTCAGTCAGCGAAGGGAGGGAGCTGCTATTTAATCAAAAAAAGTGTCACATTAATTCAGACAAATTCAAGCAATCTAGTTTTCTAATAAAGCTGTCATATTTGCATCCGGTGACTTACACTCACCATCGTTTTAGATTAATTCCCGTCACAACCTTTTGATTTATGAATGCATAATAACTGAGGGCAATGTCTGTGACTGTGAGCAAGAGTGTGTGTGTGTGTGTGTGTGTGTGTGTGTGTGACTTTGTTTCTACAAAGCTCTGACTTTTAATCTAACATGTTGCTTGTGCCTGGAAGAGAGAAAATCACATTTTGCGATAATTGAGCATGTTAAGAAGGAAAGATGAGACTCCTGGTGTGAGGGAGCGTGAGTTGCATCATTGTTTTACAGCAGCGTCTCATCTCTCCTTATCTCACTGTCATTCATATCAAAGAACCAGATACATAAGTAAGTCTTCTTCTTCTCCACTCAAATTTGTCTTTCCTTGAGTAAAACATCCAAAGGTCAACATCTGCTCTTTCCAGCGCGCACAGCCATGGTTCAATAACTAGTCCATCATTTGTTCTGTTCCTATGGAGACATTACAGGCAAAGACACATTGTTGGAGATTTTGGGCTGTTTAGTCATAACATGTCTACTTTCTGACTACTTGAAAGAACACATAAAAATATATCCATTTAAGTGTTTATTTTACTGAACATAGAGTATTTGCGTCTGTAGATTTCTCATGAATATCTATTAAACATAACATTTCAGGAAAATACAAAGAATAATTGTCTTAATGTAAGTTCTAAGCTGGGGAAGATTTATAGTGATATTTATTAATTAGTTGTTGCTGTTTTTTTTACCCTATTCATTTGAGTTGATTTGCAATACATACGTATCTTTCAAGGCTGTTTTCTCAAAAAAGCATTTTTTTTTCTCACATTCTAAGGCAGAAATCTCCATCCCAGTAGCACGTACATACACTAAACTTTCCAGATTAATTCCTATCTATATTCTGAAGGTTTTTACAGAGGGGTTTGTTCTTATGCTATTCATAGTCACTTATTTATAATAAAAATAAAAATAAAATAAAATAAAATAAAATAAAATAAAATAAAATAAAATAAAATAAAATAAAATTAAACTAAATTAGAATTAAATTAGAATTAAAATTAAAATAAATTTTATTTGTATAGCACCTTTCAAAACAAAGTTACAATTTGCTTGACAATAAAACAAGATGCAATTAAGAACACATAAATAAAACAATTAAACAATTTATAAAACAATGTAAAAGAAGGAAAAGGTCAATAGAAGGCAATATGATAAAATGTAGTTTTAAGAAGAGATTTAAAAGATGACCCTGAGTTTGCCTGCCTGAGATCTATAGAACATTTTGTCCCTAAAGACATTGCAAAAATTTTACTTTTTAATGGCTGTGTGTGGATGGTATTTTATTTGTTATGGAGTGATAAAATAGACATATCCAAATCCAAAACCTTTTTTGACTAGAATATGTCAACAAAATGAAAGCATCAAATAAGATATTCTTTGCATATTTAGAAAACGTATATAATAAGTCATTACCTGGGGAAGCTTCATGGTGATATCTATTAGTTTACCTTACTGACCTATTGTGTCTCTCCTTTACCTTCTGCTGTCTTGCAACTGGATTCCACCTCTCTGGAGGGATTTTATAATTAGGTATTTATTTGTCTGCTCCACTTTGTCATCTCATGTGAATTTGCCAAAAGACTTTATCTGGGTCTGCCCAGAGAAACACCCCCACCTGTTACATTATGTGCTGCTAAACTCATTTTACCTCACTGCAGTTGAGTAAAGTAACTGAAGTGGACACCAGGGGCTTCACAATGTATATAATCTTGTTATCATGACTCAATCCAAACTAAACAAGAGTCTGATCGTACTGTCGAATTCTAAGCTCAACCACAAACATTTCTGCCAGTGTCAATTTGCTTTGTATTTACTTTTGTGTTCCGGCATCCAAAATCAACTCTGCGCAGTCGAGTCGATGATGCAGGCAGAGGATGTGATATTAACTGAGCAAACAAGTCATCCAACACTGTTTTTTTGCCTGCAGATTTGCTCTCAGATGTACATTGCTGTTTATGCCTCTCGAGATTAAAAGCGGGTTTGACCAAATACAGGTCTTGATGATGTTTCAGGCAGCCGCCCCAGGCTTCACCTGCAATATGTCACTTGAAAAGACACATACCAACCAGGAAGAGACTCAAAATTACCACAAAAACCCATAGGAAAAATGAGTTGCTCATGTGTTGCTCAATCTTGTCTCTTGAGATCAGTTTGAGCTATGCCCCTGATCTCAATTATGTCTCGGTTATTTTTAAGGAGAATTGAATTTAGACATAATAGCGATCAGGGGCATATACAACTATGAGATCTCCTCAGTTGATCCCACTTCTCAAGTATTGCTCAAATTTTTTTCTCAACTCAACCTCCTTTGTCTCAGTGATGTCTTGTCTCTCTTTAGCTTATCTCTTGCTCCTAAGGGTCCCTTAGGAGAAGTAACTCAGAAACAAATGATCACAGAATGATACGGATATGAGAAGCTCAAACTGATCTAAAGAGAAGAGATTGAGCAACGCATGAGCAACTCATTTTTCCTATGGGAAACATAAAGACACACAAAAAGACACAAAGTAACTAAAACATCTACAAAGAGATGCAAAACAGCTGCAAAGAGACAAAACAACAACCATGAAAAGGTACAAAGGTAAAACAACCACAGACAAACAATACCATCTCCAAAATAAAACCTTTTTTATTTTATGAATTACTCAATTTGACTTTTATTTATTTCATCTTGCATCATTAGAATTGATTCTAACTGTTTTTATAATGACTTGTTGATTGTAATCTGAAGCCTGGTCGTGCCTTTACAACAAAACTGCATTGTCAATAGTTTGGATGCTTTTTATGTGACCCTGCATAGTATGCAACTGTAGACTCAGCACAAAACTCTGTACTTAGGAATGTGTGTATTTTGGGAACAGACTTTACGTCTGCACAGTTGGAACTTAAGCAAGATGTTGCTTCTGTGTTGACAGACTGACCATGAAACTTTAGGAACCCTCAATGTACCAAAATAACTGGCACTGGGCCACGACATATATAAGAGCTCTCTGTCTCATTTTGCTGCATTCGAGAACTGAATCCGACGTTGTGTGCATTAAAAGTGCATTGAACGCCACTTCTCCGCTTCTTCTCCTCCTCCATCAAACCACATCGAAAATGCATCATATCAGTCAATTTTCTCCCATATTGTTTTTCCTTTTGACATATCACAAATATGATTCTAAGGAAAGTCCTTATGCCCACATAGGGAGGAGATAAGGATGGATGGTTGGGTCAAACAAGCACAGGACTTTTACCCAGGAGACCTCTGTTCATGTCCCTTGTGAAACCAAAAGCCAGTGCTGAAAAGCTTGGCTAACTTGTGCTTGTGAAAGTGCTCTATTAAGAAAAGTCTTGAAATCTTTTCCCTCTCAGTCTTAGACAATTTTATTGATTCATAACTGAGGTATTTTACTTTACATGCTTTTATTGTGAAGCACATTTGTTTTGAAAAATGCTCCATAAATAAATCTTTAGCTTCTTACTCAGAACATGTTTGATATAATCTTGATAGTCGTAAATGAGATCAGCGAGTAGGACTGAGGCATCTGTTTGTGTTAACTGTTGGCTCCGTACTTAAATCTGCTGATGCACTGCAGAGCTGGCAGGATCTGAAAGTCAGGCTGGAGGCCAAATCATCTCCTCAAACTTCTCTATTAACATTTTCTCAATCAAACAGATGGACCCCTGATATCTGATTACCATCTTCAGGCCGACAGTCGTCACTGCCTGTAAAAGCCCTCCGAACCAACACTTGTATGTATGGTTAAATGTATTTATTAAAGACTGAAAATATCAAAACACTTCAGCTGTACACACTGGAAATAAATCTTTAATCCTTTTATTTACATGTTTGTGTTGTGTTCAAAGATTCCACTGAAGAGGCTTCAAAAGACTGAATCTCACATCACAACCATCTCAGCTCTTAAGCTGCTGAACGAGTCGACACATATTTTCACTCTCCAACAGACTTTGCATGTCATTACACAGAGAGTGATATGTTACGCAGTCAGATCCACACAAAACTGTCTTTTATTCCCCCCGTCATACATGAAGGAGACGAGGCAGAGCCACCAGGAGCTGTCTCGCCCCCTGCAGAAAGACACACATCAGAAGAAAACACTTCACCTGCTGTCAATGTCTGCCAACAGCTTCTAACACCTGCAGACAAACCGTTGAATGGCACTGGACACAATGGACAAACACACATCACTTTTCTTTATTTTTGAGCTCGTCTGAGGGGAGAACATTATGTAAACTGAATGAAGCAGAGAGTTTCTAGTGGCACCATATTTGTCCAAACCCGTAGACAAACAAGTGAGAAACAGATGAATACACACACCTGAGTCGTCGTCCATAAGTTCCCAAACAGTGAAACTGCATTCACAAAAGAAATGGATTTACTCTCTATATTATGGTCACAGTTTTAAACACATGGTTGATTTTCGCTTGGTTAGCTTAAGGAAACAAACTTGGTTTCATGAAGTAAAAGCTTGTGGTTTGGGTTCAAATAAGTATATCAGTCATGTCAGCTAAATGTAGAGGAGAAAAAAGTATAATATTTGCCTCAAAATGTAGTGAAGTAGAAGTATAAAGTTACATAAAACTCAAGTAAAGTACAAGTACCTCAAATTTGCACTTAAGTACAGTACTCAAGTAAATGTACTTAGTTACATTCTTCCAGTATTGTCAACACGGACTTTGACAGATTTTGATTAGAACAGCATTGCCAGATTAGAAGAGTTAAACTATTGTCCCTGAGGCTTAAAATGTTCATATTTTTGCAGAGAATTATCATACATGACTCAAAACCAAGAAAACAAATAACTTAACATTTAACCTTTTTAAAAGCAGCATAAAGGTTCATGAATACTTGCTCAAATTGCCCAAAAAGATTCATATACTCAGCAATTAAGTCACAGATTTCTGTCCTCTGACTCTGATTTCAGAAATAAAATGTGTTTCTGCCGATGTCCTGTGGCATCCTCAATAATTATACACCCATACAGAACAGAGATGATTATTTTACAACATGTGTAACTGCAGTAACTGTCTCACATGCATGAACAGGCAGGTGTAGATGTTGCAATGTGGTGGTAAAAGCTGTACAGTGCTGCTCCCTGCTGGTGTTGCTGTAAACATGAACATGCTGACACATGATGCCACTTTCAGGCTGTGACGCATGACTGGTGGATCTATAGTGACAAAGCACTGCTCTAATTAGCACAGCAGCAGCAGCAGCAGCAGCAGCAGCAGCCTAAGGGACCGGACTGGACCTAAATCTTGGTCACATCTGGCAGTAGAAGAAAGTGTTTCCCTGCCTGTAAAACCAGCTTGTGAGTGTTGCTCAGTAAATGTACAATATTGGATATATTCTAACACTTTGCATGTTATAAATAAAGTTTGACATGGATGAGAGCCTAAAGGTTAATTCATTCTTCATTTTTATCTTGATTCTGTCTATAGACCAAGCGCCTGTATATATGCTGAAAAAATAACATATACAGATTGTAATGTAGAGGTGGAGTGAACCTAAGTACATTTGCTCAAGTACACTTTAGTAGAATTTGAGGTACTTGGACTTTACTTGAGTATTCTCTTTTCATACCACGTTCTACTTTTACTCCACTACATCTCAGGGAAATGTTGTAATTTCCTCTTCATTATATTTATCTCACAGCTTTAGTTGTAGTTACTTTACATATAACGATTTTTTGACAGCCACATCAACTTTTAAAACTATATTTTTCCCCCATACAAAACATTTTGCTAATTTTCCTTTAAAGTATTTTAATCATTTTAATGCTGATGTTTTTTTTTCTTTTCTTTATAATTTTGAGGTTGAGACAAAACAGACACTGTAAAGGTGTCATTTTGGAATTGGGGTTATTGTGACGGCATTTCTCACAGTTCATCTCACTATTTTTACAAACAAAATAATGAAACAGTTACTGGAAGAAAAAAAATCTGCAGATTAATCATAATAATCATTATCATAATAAAAATTATCATCAATCAATAATAATTTGCATGAGTGATAATTATCTAATGATTTCATATTTAATAGTCACATATTTCTGCAATGAATACTTTCACTTTTAATACTTTAAGTGCATATTTCTTACTACTTACTTTTAGTTATAACATTTTCAGTGGAAGCCCTTAGCCCTATAATAGAATTTGTAGTTTTAGTACTTCTTCATCCTCCACTGATACAATGATTCAAAAATATACTTTACAAGCTCACATACAGTACTTCTGAACACAAATCAACACACACATTTGTTAGTGTCAATCATATTTTTATTCAGGTTGAAAAAAACAACGACGGGGCGGGACTAACACATGTGTCAATCACTCTATTCCAGCGACCAATGGCCGTTTGAAGCGTCATCACGATACGTCACCCTTTGAATGTCTTAAACTTTCACTTTCCATTTACTGTAAACTGCGAAGGTAGACTGAAGTACGACGTGAAATAAGACTTAAGAACGGATAGCTTACTTCGACAACGACTGATAATCATTTATCAAACTACTGAAGTAAATTATTTATCGCGTGGTTCGACCAGCACAAAGGTTTGTATTTCTCTTTCCATCTTTTCTTTCGAGTTTAGCTCGTGTACACGACATGTTTGTATCTAAATCTTTAACAAGGCGAAGTAGACAGACAGAACAGAGTGATAAACCTGCCTTTGTCTTCTTTTTCTACAGGTGAAGTCATGTCACTTTTAATGAAGGAAATAAAGCGCCACTCCAAGAAAGCAGCTCAAGTGTTGGAAGGTAAGTCACCATTTTTAGAGTAAATAAACTATAAACATAATAACAGTGTGTGCTCTCAGTTTTACAGGCTGTTACAAACATAAAACCAACTCTTTCTCTCTCTGTTAGAAAACAATATGTGGTAAAGTTAATTTAAATTGTTGTTGCAGAGGCACGATTATGCACTGACTCAGACATCCAGTCACTGACTCGAGAAGATCTGCATGAGCTGTTTCCTGGTCTAGACAACTTCAAGCTGAGACGGGAAATCTTTGACATAACACACAAACAGGTGAGCTAAAAAAGGCTAAATGTCATTAGAGAGGGATTCAAATGGAGATCACACTGATGGGACTAGTTATCAGGAGTTTTACAGATTAAGGTCCATTAAAATAATTCTGTCATATAATTTTGTTGTCTCAGAAACCAATTGATGTAGTCCTTAAAGAAGTGAAACAGTTCATCCCACAAGACTCTCTCAGAGGTGAGTACAGCCTTGCATTTCTTTCACTTTCACATTGACAGCTGAGGCTGTTTATGGGTCAGTGACAAATAAGGATTAGCAAGATGCCAAATGGTGTAACAACAAAAGAATGATAAATATAAAATACTTTATCCACCTACAGTGTATTTAAGCGGACTTATACATATAATTACTTCATTTAAAAAAAAAAGATATTTCTGAGTATTTTTACATTTACACATTTCATCAATATTGAACAGAACATATTCTTAAAACAACCAGTTTTTTCTAAAGTTTTGACAAATTATGTGAAATATTTTTTATACCATAATGTTGCAATGTAAACATGGATTGTATTTTTTTCTCATTTAAGTTCACATTTATTTTCCTGTATTTAATCAGGTTTTTAATGAAAAAAAAAATACTAGTTACACCAACTGACACTGCGTTAGATCACGTCATTGACCCTTATGTAACTGTTCATTTTGGCATCCACATTCAAAAAAACCCTCAAACTGATTCTCTCTCTCTCCAGCTGCTCTCACCAACAATGGGGTCTTGGTTGATTACCTCCATATTCTGAAGGACATAAAGAGCCAAGTGGATAATGTCCAGACATTCCTTGATGCCAATATCACTCTACTGGAAGATTTAAGAACAAGTCAGCCTGACCCGGGACCTGGTTCTGTGGGGGTCCCAAGTGGAGCACCAGGTGAATCTCGCTATCGTGAGTAGTAATTGCTTTGAGGTTCCATTACAACTGAAAGTGAAAGTTGATATTTAAAACATATCCTGTAAGATCTGGAGTCCTTAAGCGTGCCATTTTATATGACTTGCCAGGTAAAGGAGAAAGTGGTGGCCGTAAAGCAAAAAGTAAATCTAACTTTCTTCCTCCTTACACTCTCATTACTTACAATATTTTCTCATGTTAATGTTTATGTTTATAACAGCAGCTTCATGTCTCTTTTCAGATATCATCACACAGTAACTCTCCACAGACCTTGCCATTTAACTCCTACTTTAAGTGAACTGTACCTTTAGTGCATAATGTCGTCGTCATCACGAGGAAATTTGAACTCAAGCAATTTGAGAGTCAGTTATCAAGCTTGACTGATATATGGATTGTCAGCAGATATTGGCCAATCAAAGCTATATCAGCATCGGTGTATATGTTGTCCAATATAATTGTATATAATGCAGAAAACAATCTTTGTGGTGATTAAGTACTTTAATACTTACTATTTTATTTAAATAGTCATAAATTAACACTAATACATTGCTTGTACAATGGAAAATAATGGAAAATATTTATAATAAAACGATTTGTTTGACCAAGTAGCCTTCTGAGTATCTGTGCAGAGTCATACCAATGCAAAATCAGTTCACAATCCACATCAATTTCAAATTCCAGCTCAAAAATTCACCATATCAGTTATTGGTGGATTTTTCCCGTCTAAAATCGATATCGGCCTCAAACATCCCAAATCGGTCAGGCTCTAGTCAGTTATACTTAATCAAAGCAGCTTGCCAAGGGTAAGTAAGAAAAAAATAGGGTGTGTTTACATTGTTTTAATGCAGAACAGTGAGTGTACAGTTTTTAATGAAATGAGATGAAAGCTGGAGGTCCATTGTTGACCACAGAAACACAAATGCAATAAAATGTTAAAACTTCAAGGTTCACTTGCTAGCTTTTTCTCCACAGTTTTTGACTGTGTACCACTGCCTTATTCAGCATAATAATGTCACTTGCTGAGCAGTCATGTCTAAACTCACTGCTGTGAGAACACTGAGACTCAGAGAACTGACATTAAACAACTACAAGCGCCTGTGTTCACTTGGTTGCAGCATTTTGCTGCAGAAGGCTGTTGGATGCAGTCAAAAGCCCTGGAAGAAGCTCGTTTTCTGTAGAATTCTGGATGCGGGGTTAACATTGGTCCTCGCTCCTACATATACTGTAGGTGTTGTAATGATTTCAATAATATTTGTTATTATGTCATCATACCTAACAGGGCCTCGGACAAGTACCCCAGCCTCCTCTGGTTCAATGGTGCCTTACAGTGGCCAAAGTGCTGGCTATCAACAAGAAGCACAAGGTGAATCTTCCACTTCATACTGTGCATGTTTAATAAGTAGTATACTTCACAAAATGAAGATATCATTTTTGATTTTTAAATAATATACTATAATATTTGGTGCATTTATGTCATTTTACATTACAGACCCATGTGCAGGTACCCGTGGTACTTCTCACAAACCTGTTGGCTATAAAAAGCCACCACAAGGTAAATTGAACTCTCTTTCTCTTCACATATTACATTTTCTTATATTAATATTTATTCATGTTTACAACAGCAGCCACATTATTGACCTTGATTTGGATGAGTGCTGCAATTGTCTGCCTGAATCTGGTGCTGCATACATGTACGGTACCAGTCCAAAGTTGTACACAACTGCTCATTCAATGGTTTTTCTTAATATTTTTTTCAACATCGTAGATTAATACTGAATATGTCAAAACTATGAAAGAACACATGGATTCATGTAGTAAAAACAAGTGTTAAACAAATCAGAATGTGTTTTATATTTTAGATTCTTTGACATAGCCAACTTTGTGTAGAAAATATAATAAAAATACAGACAAAACATTGAATAAGAAGATGTTTCCAATCGTTTGACTAGTACTGTAATTTGTAGTATTCTCGTTGAGATTTTATTATAACTCAAAATAAGGTGCTCTTTTGCACTCATGAGGTCTGAAAATAGTTTGAGCTTCAAATATTTAATTTCCATGTCTGCCAGGCTACCATATTAACTATTTAATGCTGGAATACCTACCCAGTAAAGTGAATGGCACGTTTTGGGGAACAATATCTGACTTTGTACCTTTGTACAACAGCTACTTGAAATCCAAATTTTTGAGGCATATGTTGAATATAGAAAACATAGAATCTGACTGATAATTCTGTTTCTGAGAATCCTTCAACTTGTAACTTTCTGAAGGTGAGTGTATGATAATTAGACACTCTGCAGTTAAAACTTAGATTATTGTCCTTCTGAGAGGCTTATGGATATGTTAGCTCTGCAGGATAATTAACTAAGAGCCTGGCAATATTAACTCTATTTAAATATATACATTTTAAATATTTATATAAATGAACATGACTGTAAAACTATTTCTTTAAAGCTTTATCACTTTCTTCCTCTGATTTTTAGGAGCTACATAGCAAGAATATTTGATGGATTATTTTATTCTACTGTTAGGTTTCCTTTCCCCCCTTTTTTGTGAATGTATAAATCTGTCATTTGCACATTTATTTTTCTCTCTGTAGTCCCAGTGATGTACCAGATGGTTGTTGGCGGTCAAACCTTTGATGCACATTTACAGCTGATGGAAAAAGTGAAGTATCAAGCTAAGGAATCGGCCATCTCTCTTTCTGAAGGCAGTCAAGACCATGCGGTCATTTTTGTCTTCTGCCCCATCAGTTCACGCGTTGCATCAGATGTTGAGGCGGCCATGACTGATGTGAAAGGTTAGGGCAGGGCTTTTCAGCCTGTTCATACTGGAATTGAAATAGCAATTTGTTTGCAATTTGCAGGTGTTTTTTTTAAATCTCTAATTGTTTATTTGTGAATGTTTAATTACAAGGGTCTTACTGACTTATCCTCACTATCCCTCCTCTCTTTTTGTTTCCTCAGGTAATAAACCTGTCATTCTGGTGTTGATGCACCACTCGCATGTGGTCAAGCACACAACATCAATGAGAACATGGAGTCCAGATGATAGAGTTGTGCTGCATGTCAATGTCTTCTACCATGAGACAGTGCGTGGATTATTGAAGTGTGAAGAAAATAATGCTGCTGTCTCTCAGATATTTAGCAAATTAATGGAGCGATTCGATCAGGGAAGTAACAATACCAGTGGAAATGGGAGGGGTGTAGGCG
This sequence comes from Centropristis striata, assembly GCF_030273125.1. Taxonomy (NCBI): domain Eukaryota; kingdom Metazoa; phylum Chordata; class Actinopteri; order Perciformes; family Serranidae; genus Centropristis; species Centropristis striata. Next base: position 12,076,950 of record NC_081534.1, on the reverse strand, counting down.
CTGATTGTGGTAAGGACAGGAGTTCTGATACTAACAATGGGTTTTTGGGCTTTTTCGGGTCAAAGAAGTAGAGCTGGTAGGGCAGCAAAATGAATTGAGCTGCACTACTTACTGATTGCTAAAATAATATTTTAGCCTCCGAGGTGAATTAAGATCAGCTACTAATTGTGTCCTAATGATGTCAGTATACATGTTAATTGAGGGTGTAAGTAGCTAAACACAATATTTCCTGCTGTTGTATTTCTAAAGCTACATCATTTTACTTGTGTTTTGATTTTTTTTTTTAATTATCTTAACACGACAAATCACAGCAGCATATATGTATAGTCAAATTACATTCACAATGATCTTAAATTGCTGTCATTAAAAACAAATTGCATCATACAAATGCTAAAATAAACAAAGAAATTAAGGAATTATCATTTTTGATGCAATCATTTTTGAGCTGCCATTGACCATCAGACTTTTATGAGTTTTGGTTTAAATTAACTCAAAATGTAACCTTTGTATAATACAACATGATTCCTGTAATTAGGGCAACAAAAGAATCAAGATAAAGAGTTGCCTTTGTGTATTTCTCTAGTACAGATAATTAAACAATTGAAAACATTTTTCCCCATTAAAAGCATGAATGTGTGTTTTTGCTGTACATTATTGTAAATGCATGTTGCAGTAAGCATATATAAGGAGTGTTGATTATTAAACTGTGAATATGGGTGGTCCCTTTTGGTCTTTCTTTATGGCATCATATGTATGACTAAACACCATGAACCTGAAACACCATGCATCTTTAAGAATAGTGTGGATCCTGAATCATTTTGGTTTTATTATGAATTACTCAGTAATAATAACGACAATAACAAACACTGCTAATTAAAGCTTGAATCTATAAGAATCAAGTGAATTTTGGACAATTGACCTCACCACACGTATATAGTGTAAAAACAAAAAATAAACATAGTATGCATCAGCGAATTAAAAAATCACCCTGTGTCCGGTATGGCTGACTATAAAGGCCTGCAATTATATGTCTTGCTCAACTTGGATCCAATGCCAAGTGTGTCTAATATGCACAATTTTTTTAACACTATTTAATATGCAATAGTGTGGCTGAACTGTTTAATGCTTTTTATTTTCAAAGTAAAGCCGAAAAAGAGTGGGTTAATATATTTTGATTACAGTTTTAGACACATTTACCAAAATGTAACTTATTTCTTCAAGTTAAAAAAAACACTTTAGTGCAATTTTTTTTTAAAGGTCAAGTGCCCGATGCTTTTATTATGAAAAGAAAAAAAGCTCTTTTGCTCTGAAAAACCACGCCGGAAGTACAATATTGTTTACAAACAAGCTGCTTCCAGTCGGCATTCTGAGTTAGCGCGTGCTGTGGAGCTAAACGTTATTTTCCGTCATTTGTTTGGGCTTTATTTCGGACAAAGACTGCCAACAACGAGGTTTCTGCACCAACAGCACATGACAACTTTTATTAGATGTCATTCCAGTTAGTTTTGCCAATTAGCTGCAGTTAGCTAACAGTTAGCTAGCTCAACAGATGTTCTGCAGTATGGCTGTGTGATTCATCTCAACAGGTGTTGGGTACAGCGAGGAAAACTATCGCTGGAGGTTCTTCAGCGGCAGCTGTCCTGAAGACAGTTGTAGGCTAATGGTCTCTGTTTGTTCGGCCAGGCTAGCTCTAGTTAGCTGTGATGTCTGCTCAACTAGCCGGCTGTTAACGTCAGTTAGCCAAAGTTTGTCACACTTGTGTCATGCTCCTCGGCCGCGTCACTATCAGATCGACGTGTTCAAAAATAACTTGTTTACAGAGGACTTATTCTATCAATGAACTATCATTCAGCAGGCTGCGTACCATATCTACCAGTCACCGTCTCAACGTCAGCGCCTTGAAGACATTTGCACACCGGCCCGGAGTTAAGGTATGTAAAATAAAGTCTGTAAAACAAAAAGAACTCCAGGGGCAGGATTCACAAAGCATTCTGAAGAAGAAAATGCTTCTCAAGTGCCACTTTTTTCTTAACTTTGCTTTTAAGACAACATTTAAGAAGATTTGGTTTTCATGAAGAAGTTCTTGTCTTTTCTTTAGTTTTTTTTTCTTAACTTTCTCCTTAAGTTTTTTCCTAAGATAGAACTTGAGAACAAATGAGATTCTTGAAAACAAAGCTCTTAGATTTCTCCTCAAATTTCTCCACAATTTTAAGAGAAGCCCTCACCAGTCTGAAAACAGCTACAGTGAAAATTTTAGTCTTGATATGTATTTACTTGAACAATTTTTTAATGAAATATATTTGATTTCTTTTATATTTAGTTTAGCCTAATTTGTTAACAAATGTATTAATTTGGCAGTTGACATATAATTGAAATGTCCTTTCAGACTGTGACATGTGACACTATTCCTAGATTACACTACAATGTACTCTTAGTAAATCACGGAGGCAGTTGTTGTATTTGATACTACTTAATTAATCACTATGAACATATTGTTTAAGCAGGCCAAGTTACTGAAACTATGTCCTTTCTTTTATAACTTAGATGGAAGTTCTTTGGGTGGCAACTAGGGAGCAAAATCCACCAATAGGCCTCTGAGAGACAGAATGGATCCTCTTACACTCCCTAATCAGGTCTTAATTAGACAATATAGGCTCCCTAGGCCTAGGGTTGAATGATCTTAAGTTAAAAATGTTTAAAATAAAAGTGAGAAAACCAAGAAGTTCCTAAGACAAACGACAGTTCTTAAGAAAAAAATGGTGAATAGCATTTAAGAACATTCTTAGGAACATCCTATTTTTTTCTTAAGTTTTAACTTAAGAACACTTTTGTGAATCCAGCCCTTGTTGTCCTCACTGTGTTTACACCATGACTATATCACTCCTCCCTGTTTTAGGTACAGTCCTGTCTGTATCAGCGAACAGTGTGTGATATGCAGACAGCCAATATCTCCTCACTTCTTAAAGAGAGCACTGCCATTGCCTCAGGTGATGATGATGATGATGATGAGGAGGAGGAGGGTGTGGTTGGAAAGGAGAGCTGGACAGAAGATAGGGAGCTAAAGAAGATGATGGTGCTGATTGCAGGTCAGGTGGATGCAGTCACCATGGAGGGCCAGCCAGAGTCCACAGAGTCAGGTGAGAACAGCTGACTGGCTGAGATGCTCACAGGGTTTGAAAAGAAAAATAAATCAGCATCTGTTGAACTCTGGCTACATTATGAAAAAAAAACAGACTCAATGCCGCTTTGTACTGGATGAATAAAATAATGTGTTAGATGAAGGTTACACTAGTGATAGATGGATGAAGCCTTGGGGCTTTCTATTTGAGCTAATAATACATATTTTTTGATATTGTAGTGACATCTGCTGGCTTTCAAAACATATAGCAGCTCATCAAGACGGGGGTTAGTTTTAATCAAATTTTTGACAAATAAATATCCAAGAAGGTTGAATATTATTATGAATTTTGTAATTGTCCAAAAGTGCTGCATTGAATGTAGATTCTAATATACAATATGCTACAGTAAAATAATGACCAAATGCATTGTCAAAAAAGCCTTTATATTGAGTATTTTAACTGACACAAAATGTTAATGTTAAATTGTTGCACTTTTAAATGTCCCTATACTTATAATTATAATTATGTCCTCCTAGTGTATATCCCTTTCAATTATTCTGATCGCCACTAATGTAAATATCACACTGTTTAGCTGCACAACTTTAATAACTCTGTAACTCAATGCAACATCTTCTGGACAAAGCACTGGTGACATTTAATGCTTTCAAAGTCACAAGTCACTGGTATATGTTTGGAAACTGTGTGCTTCACAGGAGTGAAACAAGCTTTGGTGTCATCTGCCCATCCATAGTTTACACATAATTTAAGATTTAGAATTAGCAAACAGAAGTGCACTGCTCATGTGGCAACAAAACAAAGTTACAGCTATACTAACAGCATGATGAACTTCAGAGACTGGCAAAAAAGTAAAGTCACGGCCTGGCACTGTTGGATTCGAAATAAAAAAGATTTTTCATTGTCTTTGCACAGCCCAAAATAGGGGTATATTTTGGGCTCCCAGACTTTGCCCGGGGTTATAGTGGCTTGCACAAAATACACCTCTCTAGTCCACATTACACCTCTTTGTGATTTTCATACATACGGGTAACTCAGGGGGAATAATATACTGAATTTCGTATAAGTAATTGGTTTAATTTATTGATTAAATCACAAATTTAGAAATTGGAGAAACCTTAGGAAATAGCGATGACAAAGTCATCAGATTTGACCTTAACTTAACAAATGAGAAGTAAGAAAATAACGCAATCGTCCCAGACTTCAGAAAAGCATATTTTATACAGAAGGTTTAAAAGATTAGGAATTAGGAATGAGTTATTTGGTGGTATTACCCCACCAGTCCCGTGGGAGAGGTAGGATTATTAGCACTTAATTTGTTTGCAAAAGCAATTAAGCAATTAAAATTGTGTATTTTAGTTTATATGGTTGTTGAGAGGTTGTTCAGTGTGAGAAATAAAATCAAAATGTAATATCTGAGTGTGTTTTATAATTTGAATTAACATAGTTTAGCCAGACCACTGAGTATAATTAGCCCTGGGTATATTCTGGGCTGGCCAACTTTAACCCTGGGTATAGTTGGGCGGGGGATTAATGTTGGCTCCTACACCTGCACTTTAAGTTGACCATAGGTTGAATTTTGGCTTGAGCAATATTTAAATGTAGTTTAAAAGGCATCAGTTTAACACGTTTGTCTTGCTTTACCTGATATTTTCCTGTTTCAAGTATATACCAATACCCATATATCTCATCCTCATATAGAAGTGTCACTACAGGATCTGTGTTTGAGTATCGGTATCAAAAATGCCTTCTTAACTCCGTTTAAGTGGCTTTTTCTACTTTGTCACTGTGCAATATTTAACGCATGCATGACTAAATTAAGCACAGTCAAGTGTTTCAATTTCCCAATAAAACTGCCTAATATCTAGCAAACAAATTCACACTATCATTTTCACAACGTTTATGTTTTCAATATAAATGAGAATTTGTACCTCCAGCAGTCAAATCATGGCATATTTTGCTTACTTTACCAATGTCTTTTTTTGTTTTATACATTAAATCACTTATCAATTGTAATACATGTGTTGCAACTATTTTCCAAAGCCTTAGTGAAGCACACTGACTGTATAGTTGATCATTTGTTGAAACTATTTAATATTGTAAGATAAATGTAACAGGCCCCCTCGAGAAAAACAGGGTTTACTGTGTCTTTGAACTATGTCCCTGTACCTCCTGTATGAAATATTTCTGTTGAAGTGTAATTTTTTTCTGTTTTCCAGCTCCAGCAGGATCGAGTGAGAAGAAGACAAGGAGGAAGATGAGAAGGGAGAAGAGGAAACTGATGAAGAAACAGCTCAAGTCTGCTGACACTATGGACAATTTCATGTCCGAGCTTCCGTTTTCACTAACCAGCCCCACCACATGGAAAGAGCTAGGATGTGTGTACTTTCTTAATATAATTTTCTAATCGTTCTTTAAATTACAACTTCAATTAAGTATGGTTACCTTTTCTCTCTAGTCTCCAGCTCAGAGACAACCCAGAAGAAGAGAAAGAGGAAGAGAGGAGACAGTGGAGGACGAGTGGACAGTGAAGAGGATGCAGACAAGAAGAAGAAAAAGAAAGAGAGCCAGCGACCTAACTACTTTGTCTCCATCCCCATCACTAACACACAGGTTAGGAACTATTCACTTGTTTATCTACTTTAAGAATCATCCAGCAGTTTGTATCCATCTATTGCAACATTTTAGATTCTTTATTTAATTTCAGTTAACCAACTTATTAACGAATGGCTCATTTGTTTTATATCTAAGCAGCTACCAATTCATCATTATCAAAGTTTTCACAACATTTGTGCTCGTTGGCAATTCAACCATCTGCTCAGGAGATTTTTCGAAACAATCTGTGTTCCATAATGTTATGGAAGTTTGCCGAAAAAAGAAAATCAACCTATCATCATTTCCAGTGTGATGGATTATCTGTTTCCTGATTAAAAAAAAATCAATAGAAATGTGTGATTTTTGTGGTTGATGTTTTAAAATGTGTTTTTGATACTGAATGATTGATTTTCAACAAATTTATGAGCACATCTCTTGTAAACACACGATTTAAAGTTGTGCTTTTGTATGATTGCTTGATGAGAAAAGTCATGTCAAATAACTCAACAGAATCGTACGAGTTTTAGTTAGCTAAGAATTTCTAAAGCCCTATAAACTGTGGTGAGTTTTGGGACAATAGGCAGAAAATTGATAAAGATTTTTAGTGAACTGGCGAAAACATTCAAACCCACAGGTGTGGGTTAACGGAGGAGAATAAGATAAGAAAACCTATTTCAGAAAGTCTTTGAATTCTCTGTTTTCTCCAGACTATTGATGGGTTCAGTGTTTGACACTTGGTCATCGTCAGCGCAGCTCAATCTATACCGGGAGAAAATCTCTTCTGGAAAAGAACCTTTAACATTCAATTACCTGACAGATGATGACACTGAAATCTTAATGCTTATTGACCAAAAAGCTCCTCTGAATGAACATTGATTTACCTCATGGTCATTTTCTATTGACACCTCATCTGTGATGCTGAACTGCAAAAGTTAGTTTTTTCTCCTTTTTAGTCTCTTTTCATCCATACTGAGCTAGTTCTTAGAAAGACAGGTGTTGAAGCATTAAAAGAGAACAAGAAGTTAGCCTATGTGACAGTATGTTTCTGCTGCTGCTGCTGATTGAACATACATTTATCCAATGACAGATCAGCTCAGCTGTGAGCGAGGTCCAAGAGGCGATTCTTCAGCAGGAGCCACGATTGGCCAAAGCCATGATCCCTGTCCCGACTCTCCACATCACGCTACTAGTCACTCATCTCGCCAGTCAGGAGCAAGTAGACCTGTGAGTGAATCCACATGCACACATAAACTCAAACATACAAATATAACTTGCCTGAAAAATATCTATATTATTATTAAGCTTAGATCAGATTCATTATTATTATAAAGATACATTGTCATACCCACATGCGTCGCAATTGTTTGCATATGATAACAATGCCACAGATAACTAAAGAAAAGGAAAATGTATCCTGTTATTTGCCATATTATGTTAAAAAAACAACAGGAATAATCACGAAGAGCTTTTAGGTTTATTGATTTTTCAATTCAGCTGAGATCAAACAGTGTGTACCAAATTGTATAGAATTTGTCTTACATTACACACACAACTACATGAAAATGAGGCATTATTTAAATGCCAAACGTCTCATTAACTGGTAAAGGCTGAGCAGCCAGAAAGCAGAACAGTTCAAAGGTCAGAATGTATTTCAGTTCTGCTGCTAGTGTATCAATAAAAGGGATTGGAGAAGACCTTATTCAGTTTATTGCAATATTGATTTGGACCTCCCCTAATGTACACACACACACACACACACACACCTGTGCTGTTTCATTATATTTCCATTTCTAATCTGTGATTTAAGATAGAATACAATAAATTCCCCCCTTTTTGTCCTGATTTTTCCTTTTTCTTTATTGCTCTCCCAGGATATAACGCACACTACAGCTAAAATACTGAACATCAGTCACACAGAGTACCTCTCAAATTGGTTTACAGCCACAATCATATTTTTTGATGCTGTCCCGTTCAGTCCCTGTGATGCTGTACATTATCACAACATCAGATAGCCTGACAGATCTTGCTCTTGTTTGTTGCAGTAGTGAATGTACAGACGGAAGTTTGTGCTTGAGATGCAGGGTTCTGCAGTGACTAATTACCAGGATGTCACTGCTTCTGTCTTATCTCTTCCTCTAAGCACTTTCAGGAAAACTGGTTGATACCACTATAAATATTTTAGGTTTAGATTCCAATAATGAGCTTTAAAAACAGTGTTGGAGGAGAACAGACCCTGAGGCTACAATGTAGTCTGAGGCGTTTATTCCAACTAATAATCAGAATAAAAGCCCTTACACACTGGGGGTGTAACAAAAAAATGACAAGAAAATCCTAAATTTGCACGACCAATGCAGGCAGAAGCCCAATGGCCTCCGTATTGAACTTGGAGTGGTATCTGACAGTCTGAGGGAAGTTTTGCTGTAGCTTTAGCTACTGTAAGTACTGTACTGGTCTGCTAACAGTGGCACAGCGTCTAGCTTTTATTGTGAAATGAAGGAGTGGACTTGGTTGGCTGCATTTGCCAACAGTGAAAGGGGTTATAAAGTTTGCCCTCTTGGTTCAGTCTAACCACCTTGTTGCTGTTTTATAATCCTCAAAAGTACAACACAGTGTAATCGATTGATGCCTTTATTTGAAATGGAAAAGCTGAGAAAAATCTACTGGGAAGAAAAAAGTCGCCTTTTTATTGCCTCATAAAGTCAGTGGGCAACCTCCAGGTCTCAAAAGTGAAGCAGTTGTGGAGGTGCCAAAAATGCAGTTCCTCAAATGGCCACCTGAGGCTGTCTCCAAAAGTCAGTCAATCCTTATAGACCCCCATGACAAATGCTCAACTTTAAATATGAAATAAAGCTAATATTCCTGTTTATGAATGGGTGGGGGATACATTGATAATAATTTCTGCACAATTGAGGGCATGAATAAAAGCTGGGTGCCATCAAAGGTGGCTTACCGCTGTATTAGGCCGATCAAAACTCAAACTTAAAAGTTCGGAGTAGTCAGGCAATGCCAAGATGGCGACAGCTGGAGCCACCACAATGAGCTTTACAATGACTCGAAAACCTATGAGACTCTGTACATAGTTAGACAGTCCGTGGTCAAAGTACTTATAAAAAAAATTACACCCGGTCTGCAAAGGCCTTAAGATGTCAGTCAGAATGAGATATCTACTTTTAACTCGCTTATTCTGATGAAATTCTGATAAATTTGACCCTTTTCCCTTTCAGTATCTCAGTAATTGTCATGTAAATGGTCGTATTATTTATCACGTTGTTTTCATTTGTAATGGTAAAATGGCCCATATAGTGAGAGATATTTAACTAGTGTTATCAATGATACCAGTTTGAAATATTTGATTTAATATTAAAATGACAAAAAAAAATTCCCACATTGAATATGTGATCAAAGAGCCATTTCATATTCTTAAGCTGCATCCTATCATCAGAAAACATCCAGGGCTTTTTATAGTGACCCGACTCCACGCAGCTCTGGAAAGTGCCAGGCATGTTCTGTGATGATACTGATGCTTAATCTACATCAAGTAGAAGATTGTGTCATTAGTAATCACTAGATTCTCTCGTTATGTAATATGAGAGCGAAGCAGAGAGAGGATTAAGTTGTGAATTTGTGTGTGTGTGTGTGTGTGTGTGTGTGTGTGTGTGTATGTTCATGTGCATATTTCCTTATAGGGCGGCATCCATGCTGTCTCAGCTTAAGCCTTCATTGGCTGAGCTGCTGGGTGGGCGGAATCTAGTGCTGCCCTTCTCAGGGATCAGTCACTTCAGGAAGGAGGTGGTGTTTGTTGGGCTGGCCCCTGGACAACACAGACACACTCTGGACAGTCTAGCAGGTAAGAGATAAATTTATTTCTCATTTTGTCCTCTATTCTTTCTTCTGTCGTCCTTTAGCACTTCTGTCTGTCTCTCTCTGTACATATATTGAATTCCATTTTTGTTCATGTAGGTTTATAAGTGCCTCCAGTGCTGTGTTATTACCAGGAGATGGATTCCATTAGAGGATGTTAATGTGATACAGTACTTTCTCTGTTGTGTCCCTGTGGAGGGACATCTGAACTTAGGGTCAGCTGAGGAGCTCTGCAGCTGGCTGGGCGAATTGTTGTCTTTCTTAAGAACCCACAGGGTGGATGCTGTTGTGGGGGCTTTGCTCTGGCAGGTCACAAATTAGACCGCTTCAGGAGATCACAGGGTGTATGATGGGGGTTGTTTTTGCCAAACTGAGTAGGCTAGCTCACATTTGAGGTTTGTAAGTGGTTTAAGCCTCAATTTTGTAGTGGAGCAACCTGGGGAGCAGCTTTAACAGTAGAAGACTTTGACCTGCAGTCAGGCCCTGCACTACATGTAGAAATCCAGTTCTGATCAAAAACAAAACACAGTGACAACATATTCTATCAATGGGTGTAAGCTCTAGCTGTTGAATACCACATTCATATCCTCTTTCCTAAAATGGTGTAAGTGGATTTGGTCAAACAATATGATATTTGTGTGATTTTTTTCTCTGTGTATGTGTTCCTGCATACTGTATTCACACGCACATCTGGGATTGTGCGTGTGTGCATGACTTCATTTATCTTCTTACATTTGTCATTACGCATCTGTGAACATGTGAGGGGGCGTATGCAGACACATTTGCGTGTATGTTTTTGTGTTGTGCCTTTTGGCAACAACTCTAAGCCAACATTTCTAAGAGGATTCTCGCTCCATTGCTCTCGCAGCACTAACACACACTCGCACACACATACACAAAGTAATAATTGCTAAACAAGAAATATGCAGTTAATAATAAAAGTAGACGGTAGGCATTTTTGCACTCAGACAACAGGAAATTATGCACTTTTTGCTCATTAATGTCCACAAGGTGCCTCTTCTTTTCGGAGTCTGCTTTCGTGTGGATTTCCTGGCTCATCCAGTGTATTAACTGCTCAGGTCAGAGAAAATACAGCATTTGGCATATTAGTGATGGCCAAGCTAAGACAAATCCCAAAAGGCATTTCATCTCGGGCTTGATATAAATGGAAAATGCAGTAAATTAATCTTTTAAAGAGAGAGAGCTACAAGGGCATAGGTTGTTCATAATTACTTCAGCTATCAGATTTTGTTTCATCTCAAAAAAATATATTTTTGAATTGAATGTGACTGTTTTTATCAGGCATTAAATGGTAAAAATAGTGGTCAGCTATTCATACCAAATGACCAGCGGAGGCCTGCAGTGATGGAGGCTGTGTCTTCTTGCTTTGACATATAACATGCAGCATCACAATGATTAAATCTAGATCTACTCCATCAAACTGTGCCTCTTAGCGGACATAAATAGAGGCACACCCTCCATAATAGACTCAATCAAACACGACCAGGCCTAACCTTGAGTGATTGAGTGTGTGCTGCAGCATATGTGAAGTGCGTTCAAAGTATTAACAGGAGCAATTTTGCTCAATCGCTCATTTCATCTTCTCAGCATTTGGGCGGTGACATTTTGACTTTACTGCCTCAGGTGAAGTATGGCAGTAGCTAGGCTTTATAACGGCCCAAAACACAGCAACACTTCTTCACAGTCTGAACACCTGTATGACCTGTAAACAGAGGATGGATTGGGCAGCCATGACGTAAATGGCTTAAAGTTAAATGTTTTACTTACTTTAAGTTTTCACTCTTTACTTTAAAACGTAAAGGACAACAACAGAAGATTACATTTAGAAACACCACAATGTATTTCCTGAAAAAGCAAAACAAGGATAAGGGCAGGAAGTCAGACTCTCCTGTCCTCTCGTCTGCTCTCTCCTCCCCTGTTATTGATTATATACTAACCTTTCGCTCCCTGTAGAGCTCCTCTTCTAAAAATACCTTTATGGTTTCCCTCTAATGCTCACCATTTGGTGCGTCTTTGTCTGTGTGTCTGCCCTTGCGGGTTGTCTACTGTATGTGTTCATGCCCTTGTTCACGAGATATGTCAAAGTGATATGCGAGTAAAAAGCATTTTTTCTTAATCTTGTGATAGATTCTCTGCCATCTGTGTTTTTGTGCTATTTGTGTCCACCATTATTGCTTTTACACAAGTCCATAATGGGGATTTGAGAGGGTTCAAGTAGAGGTGGATGTACAGCATACTCGTGATGTTGTGTGCTTCAATTTCGTCTCATGACCTCTGTCATGTCTCTCCTGTGTGTGTGTGTGTATGGTAACTGCATTCAGTCAGCTGACATAATAATTGACAGCCTGTCTGTTCGGCCATATCAATGAAATGGTTGTTGTGTATGTGTGTTGCAGAGTTGTTGCGGAGCCGTTTTGAAGAGCAGGGTCTTCTGCAAGAAGGCAATCGTGGGTTTGAACCCCACCTCACCATTATGAAGCTGTCGAGAGCATCAAAACTACGATCTCAGGTAAACAATCATATCCACCTACAGACGCACACATTCTGGGTGTGTAGAGATACTCAATATATCCTCTTATAATAATCCCCTTTTTCTTATTCCAAAAAAAGTTGGGACGTTGTGAAAGCCGTAATAAAATCAATGTTAATCCTTTTTTAATAAATACAGTACAAAGATGATATATTTAAAGTTCAAATGGATTAACTTTTGTCTTTTGTAAATATATACACTCATTCTGAATTTGATATACTCTGTTTTTATGTACATTAGACTGGAAAGAGCTGCCACACTTTTTAGTTCTAACTCTTTAAATCAATTTTGTGACTTACTGGTGTTTAAAATTGTTGAAGGCCTTGTAATTGTCTTTGCATTTTAAATGTCATCACTGTTAATGAACAAAGCCAATGCAGGAGGCCTCAAACCAGCATTCTTTCTAATGACCAGCAGGGGGCAAAATTAGTCAGATTGCATAGAAGTATATGAGAAAATTACTCTATTTCACACTGTAAGTGTGAACAACATTTGCCTGATTGGTTGAGCATAATTTTTTGAGTTTATGGTCCTCAGCAGTGGACGGCTCCTCTCTCTCCGTTGCAGGACGGAGAGATTTAAAAGATCCTTTGCTCCTACAGCCATCAGGCTGTCTCATTCTTCAGGAGCTAACAGACCTACTGAATTTCCCCTCGGGGATAAATAAAGTAATTTTGAATTTGAATTTTGAATTAAGGGTTGACCCGGCCATTGCCCACAGAACCATAACTTGTATATTATTTTCAATGACATTTTAGTAAATAAAAACAAAGTTGCACTGACAGGATCTGTTTGAATGGATAGTGACAACATTGATTTGCAGTGTACTACTCACTCCAATTATGCTTTCATAGGCAGTCCCTGGTAGTGTGCTTTCTTGTAGAAACTGACAGAACTGCCAAACAGCTGCAGTGTTACTCTTTGTATTCCCCTCACCTTCCTCCCAGTGGCTGTAAAATATCATCCAATAGTTAGATGCCAAATTATTGCTCCAGCCAAAACTACTTGTGGGAATAACCCGCCTGCTGTGGTATTTTAAAATAAAACTGAATGTATATAATTTTATAGTGTACGACCCATTATATTAGGATGGATTCGGGGTAGAAAACCCAGGAGTAAGAGAACAGTATATGAGAGAGGGAGAGAAAAAATGGTGCAGTGATTGAGGAAATGGGTATAAAATGGATAAAGATATAAATAAGGAAGCGGAACAGAAAGATAAGCAGACATGAGCAGTGGTAAAGAGAGGAAAGACGGTGTCCATCTTTATTTCCTTTGACACCTGATGACATTGTATCCTGACTGGCGTCTGCCAGGCGGCATCCTTGTCCTTCCTCAATCTGCAGAAGTATGATAAACATGACAAACAGCATTTTCCCTTTGTCTCTTTCAGGGTATAAAACGTGTGGACCCAGCTCTCTATTCCAACTATACAAACAAGTAAGTTTTTGTTTTTTCATTTAACAATTCAGGAAACAAAGAATGCTGGCCATTTTTAGGGTCAGCACTCAATAATAAGTGCAGTGGGACATTGTGTCATGGTTTGTTTCCTTACTATAGATGTAAGCACCATATTTCAGGCAACATACAGTAACTGGAAAGAGTTACTACACTTTCATAACAGTTCAAACTCTTTTTAAATCAATTTTGTGACTCACTGGTGTTTAAAATTGATTGCCCTATAATTGACAACCTTGCATAATATTTTGCTTCCATTGTTCAGTTTTGAGGCCTAAATAGAAAATCAAAATCCATGGCCATATCCAACCATGGATTTATTTGGTTGTCAGTTTTAATTAGAGGCTGACCAATATGGGGTTTTTGAGAACAATGCCGATATTAGAGTGGAAAATTCACAGTTTCACGTTTCTGCTGGAATGAAAATAGACCTTTTCTGTGTGGCTTTTGCAGCAAAGTTAAACAATATATATGCCGATATTGATAGATACTGATATGACAATATCGGCTGATTTTATCTTTCACATTTTAATATGACTGAACAATGCTGTTTCCTAACTCTATCAGCCTGCAGGGGGCATCAACACTCTCTACTCTTTCTTACACTTTCTTACTTTCTCACTCCAACACTCAGGTTTTTTGGAGACCAAACAGTTGAGCGGGTTGATCTTTGTTCCATGTTGAAAAAGAAGCAACAAGATGGATATTACCACACTGAGACTTCACTACAACTTGGTAAGTACCACACACACACACACACACACACACACACACACACACACACACATACAAATCTTAGTCTTTTTTGTTTGTTTATTGTTCATAGATAATAATTTAGCCACCAGAGGGCGCTCTCTGATCACATACTGAACAGAGTTTCACCTATAAGCTGTTTTTTGTGGGACAAAATGATACATTTCTGTCATTGTTAATTTTATTTTTTTTAATCTTTGCTGATTATGTTTGATGAGAGTTAAGACATCTAAAATTTGCATTAATTTCTAATTAATTTTGGAAAGGTTGTTCACTATTTTCATGATGAAGCTGGGAGTGCTGGTGGTGTGACTGGGAGCCCAAGTGTGTAAAGTAACAACGTCAAACTTTATATGCTTTGCAGAAGGTAAAACTGAACTGGCAAATCAAACACAATCAGGGATTTTCAGGAGCTCATTTCCATTTAAGTCATGGCTGCCCAGTTTGGGCATAACCACCCTGCCAGTTTTTGCAAAAGTTGGCAGCGTTGAAGATCAGCAGCTCTATAAAGGTTGCTGCATGAATGCAAGGCTGATGAGGCTGAAGATGTTGCAGTAATTAATTAAAAAATCAATGTGAGTGGAACATGTATTGTTCTATTGTGTATTCCCTACTAAGTCCCTATTACAAAAATGGCCACAATTTGATGATCCAGTAGATAATGTGACTGTGTAGCACCGCATGAACTCCAGAGGGAGCTGTTGACCCCTATGGGACTTGGGTTGAAGCCAGACAGGCAGTATTGATTGTTCCTAAATGTCTATCAATTGCTGGAGGCTTGCAACAGTATAATAGGGACTTCTGTAACAGAGCATCTCTAAAAGAAAGAGGACAGTTTTGTATGTCCACAGTTGAAACCATTTGTAAGGATCAGATTTTGAGCAGCGGCTCTTTGTACCACAGCATCTCCTCAGCAGACAGCTCACAGGGATGTGAGATGCAACAAGTGCTGGTGCTTTGTGAGTCCAAGATCGATTGGCAGTGATAATGACAAATGCAACGCTACTGCTTCCTAATGAGAAGTGTCTGGAAAAAAAGGAAAAAACATTGTTGTTATATCATTTAATCCTTAAACTGCTTTATGATTTAATAAGCGTTTTGGGGGTAATACCTATAATTTTGAAGATAAACAGGATGCATTGTCGGTTTCTGAGGCTGTGTAGTAACCAAATGCGTTAAACCTAATGAGTGTCTGCTCCCAGTAAAATAACATATTACTGTTGATATGGCTGACAAGTTGTGTAACATGGTGCATTTAGATTGGAGGCAAAAGCAGTGGCTTTTTCAGGGTCTGTCATAAAATAACTTTTTTGTAAAAACAGGAACCGTGTCATCTATTTCGAATTGAGTGTAGTGACATGAAATCAGCGATTTTATCTGCACCCCCAGAAAATCGTAACTTGGTGGATTCCTGCTTTGAACTACAAGCTAGTGTGGTCTGTGGTTATGTTCAAACCAGCCTTATGATGATCACAGAGCTTTGAGCTGACAGAGAAACCAAAATGAAAAAAAAATGATGCTGCATTTAGCCAAAAGAAAGCATGATGATGTGCCATCGTGGGTTAAAGTTAATAGATAATATTGGGACATGGGCTGTGCAAATTAATTTGTTTTAAAGTAACAGTGTCAAATAAAAAAACGGTAACAGTTCTAAATATTCTTTTAAGAAATCAGGTTTGATTTGTCTTTGAAGATCACCAATTACTACATACACATGAATAAATTATCACACTGTTACCATGGGTTACCATGGAGTTAACCAGATTACTTAATACCTCCTAGTACACATAAGCTACTTGAAAGAGACTCCCTGAATCCCACTGTACAGTAGTGACACTGATTGCTGTGTGTGTGTGTGTGTGTGTTTGTGTTTGTGTTTGTGTGCATGTGTGTGTATGAGAGAGAGAGATGCTGTCAGTATTAGTGGAACTCGGCTGTCACAATGTTTTGTGGATCACTGGGCTGTCTGTGAGAGACAAAGAGTGACAGTGTGTGTGTGGGAGTGAGCGACAGAGCACAGGGATGTTTACCTCACACTTCTCATCATCTGAAAGCTTGTGTTTCTGTCAAGTGCTTTTGCACAACAATATATACATATTTATAAATGCACGAAAGATGAAACTCAGCACTGCTCTGCACCCAGTCCCCTGATATTACAGAGCACTGTGACTGTCTGCAGAACAGTGCTGCAGTGTGGAGGGTTCAAGTATTGTCACATTGAGTTACATAACACTTTTGAACTGAGACTTTATAAGTAAAACACAATCGTCCTTAATATGAACTACTGGTGTGACCAAGGGTATTAATCCCACAAGGGGCAGTTAGGCAACATTAGCCAAAGCTAGCTTTCTTATCTAACTGACTTCACTGAGTCAGTTTAATAGCTTTGATATAACTTTTCTGATTGTGACAGTATTTTTTAAAATGTCTCATACTTTTAATGGTGTAATTACATTCTTTTACATACTAAAAGAAAATTATATCACCAGGAGATGATGTGTTTAAAGCAAATGACTCCAGAGAATCTTAGCAAATTTAAGGAAATGTGTTAATGTGAGACTATAGACTATAAAAAGTGGACATAGTCTCTGAAAAATAATATCAATGCACTTTAAAGTGCCTTAAACCTGCATTATTTCTAATGGCCAGCAGGGGGAGACTCAGATTGTGTACAGTGTATGAGAAAATTACCCTACTCCTCACTTGATTTATTACCTTGGTTAAAAAAAAATCATAATGAGCTCATGTTCTCAATCTGTTGTTTTGTTTAATTCTTCAATACAGCATCATGTTTAACTGATAAATTATGGTTTTATTAAGAGCAAAATATAGATTAAAGCATGGTATGCGTTAGGTCGTGGCAACCTGGAGAGCAGGGACAAGGTGAAAGAAACACTAGTAGGATATACTCTCACATCCCAATCTCATATATTTTTAGATTATCAATTAACTGATAATTACAACACTGACAAATGGAAAACAGTGGTTTAAGAATGATAGAGCTTAGTATAAATCCATGATGAGAAGTACTTAGCTGCACGGCCAGCATTCAACATGAGTTGCTAAATATAGACATGACGCAGCAGGGGATAACATTTAATCAAAATGTATAGATTACACCACAGAAAGTATTATCTCGTGGTTAGTTATTGCCAGGCTTATCCTCCTCTACATCACTGTTTCTGACACTCGAAGTTCAGTGTGCTTTTTCTGGTAGAGCGCAGTGGTCAGTGTCTGATTATGTGTGTATCTGTTAATCCCATAATCCACAGTACAACATAATCCACAACAAAGCCTGTGATAGACAACCCAATGAGATGTGATTGTGTGTTGGGATGGGATGGGGGAGGGGCAATAATATATAAAGAATATATAGAAAGGTAAAAAAGAAAAAGAGAGGATTTTCTGTAGGATATTTGTGATTTCTCAAGTAAAAAACCCTTAATATTCCAATACCATTAGATTTTGGTGACGCCATCGTTGTGATGTCTGATACGTCTGTTTACTGATCAGCCAGTTTCATTTGTATCCAGTGCTGAAATGGCAAACTCCACCACTACCAATCACTCATATGACAATATTCTGAATTTGGTATGGTCCTGTAAACAGCATATTCAGTTTGGATATTCCAAATTAGTCCTTATTCCAAATGCAGCATTTTCCAATTAAAAATGAAGGATATGCCAATATAATTGGGGTTTAAGAAGCATTCTTTGAACATGTATACAGCTAATTTGGAATATGAGTCTTGATTAATCGTTTTCCAAGCCCCGGCCCTTTGTTGTTATAAAAGCTTAATGTCGACGCTGTGTACGGGTGGAAATGTTAATGAAATATTCATTTTCATTAGCCATGTAAAGAGCTTAGTAGGGAAACTTGCCGTTTTTGGAATTTTGCAAGCAATGGTATATTTCAATGTGAATGTAGTTATTGAGGAGAGCTATAATGGTCATTTATTGGCTATTGCTGAAAAAATGCCAACCACAAATAATAAAAGGCTGGAAATTTCAAAAACATTGAAAACTTTTAAGTTTTTTGCCACTTGCAGGCATTGAAAACGCTTATATCCTCACCGTCAAAGTTTATATAATGAGCATGAACAGTTTATTTTAGAGCCTGACGGATGTGGAGATTGACAGATATTATCATCAAAGGCATATTGGCATCGATGTATGTGCTGCCCGATATATGTGCCGTTATGAAAACTTTTTTTAATCAATATATAATGCAGAAAATGTAACTCGGCTTGATTTATAACTGGTGTTAGGTATTAATTGTTCTATTTTTTAAAAATAGTCAGCCATTGACTGACACTGAACAGTAATAATGTTTATTTAGCTATTTATTTTATTCCCATCTATTTTTAATGTTCTCAGTCATCATTTATATAATTGGTTGACAATGGAATTCATTGTTTGTATGATGTATAATAATGTTAAATATTATTCAGTAAGATTTTATGTTTGAAAAAGTAGCTCTCTGCAGCTCTATTTGCAGAGCCAAAAATCAGTGCACATTATTTTCGTATTGGCTATCGATGAACTTTCCCCTCTAAAATCAGAATCGTCAGCATCAAAAATCCCATATATTTTTGCTGCCTGGAGAATGTAAGTCCAGTGTTCAATCTCTTGTAGCTGTTTTTAGTCTTTGTTGACTCATAAGGGAAATATCTGACTCTTATGTTGCTCCAGTGCTCCACTTTTTTAACAGCTAGTTTCTAACTGTGTCAGTCTGCAGTTTGATGCTGAACAGGTAGTGTAGTTCTGAGCTTTTTCACTGAAAACAGCTGCCTGCTGCTTCTGAAACTGACGCTCAGAACAGTGCGATTGGACTGAAAAACACTTGAGTTGCGAGCCAGACAGCTAAACAATGAGCTGAAACTGAGCTATCAAGCGTAAAAAAAAACACACTGTTGTTGTGAATTAGGATTACAACTGTTGTTCTCCTTCCTGCTTTATGTCTTGTTTCCTCTCTCCTCTGTTCTATAAACCAAAGAAAGAAATGGCATTAACACTGCGTTGGCACTTCTGTTTAGACAGATGGATGATGGTTTATAACTTCAAACAAAAGCACACACTATAGTCTGCTCTCATTCTTTTTCCACACACTGCTCTGTTGGATGTTAATGTAAGCAAAAGAATGGAGGTAATTAAAGAAGTGCGTCTTTGTGAGATAAATAAAAGAGGTGCTGTGATGACAACAAGTCCCCTCATCACTCATCATGCCACTTTAAGAGCTACTTAGTAAGCAACTATTTTCACTGAGCCTGAAAAGACCATTTCTTTGGAGCCAGTGGGAAGTTGAAAGACGAAAAAATTTAAATGTTGTGACTTTGCTAACAAATTCTTTCTTGTTTATGCTTTGGAATACACAAACAAATGGTCAGCATGACATTTCAAGATGATCTGCAAAGTGGAGATAAGACTCTTTCAGCAGAGCGGTAGGTTTAGTTCCTGTCATGGCCTGTTGGTATTTACACTCTCCCCCACAGCTTTACATACAGAAACACATCTATACTTGCATTTATATAGACACACAGTAGCCGCACACCGACGCAAATACCCAGCACTCAAACAACATACACACATGGACAGATGAAGGTGGTTTGTTGCTCTGTGACCTTTTGGTATTTTAAGAGATAAGGTCACTCATGTCTGTGCAGACTGTGCTATTTGGCGTTTTTCCTACAAAACAACTCTTTGGCAGTGCTTGTTTTTCACTCTCCAGCCACCAGTGCCAAATGACGCAATTTTCTAATTTGCATGCAAGTGGGCTAACATCTTTCTGGAGAAATATTTAAACAGGAAACTGCTGCATTTGATACATCAATATGTACAAGTTAAGGGTTATTTAATAGTATTTAGCGATCATTGAGGCCTTAAATGTAAAATGTAGCGTAACAATCCGTAGAAGCTGTCAAGTCTTGCAGGAGATGGTTGAATTTGTTCGGAGTAAATAAAATCGAGTAGTAAAAGCACAGAAATATTGATTTCATAATGTCAGCTGTGAAACAGCAATTTGAAAGCATCTTGCTTTCTAATAGGGATTATGACCATGAACCATAAAGCTGCTTGGATGTTTTTCTTTTTCTTTTGTACACTTCGTCTTGCACAGAAAACACTCTCTTTTTATAAAAATACCACTAAAAAAAAGGTTTGTTTTCAATATTCAGGAAAACATATCTGATTGGAATAAATTGGTAAAAAAAAATGGATTCATAACAGTTTAATTGAGGAATGGATTATAAAATTACAATTTCAATCACAATTCTGTTGTGTAATTGTTAATCATTTCTTGGGGCTCAGCAGCTCATTTGCATTTTCTCCCTTAATTTTTTTTCACTTCCTATCAACGACAGCCATTTCTGAGCTGGGTGCATGGGGACAAAAATTGGTATTAAAAAAAAAAAGGCCAGCTTGTCGTTGTCTAAATATTTTTTTGCTTTAAGCTATCCCTCATAGAAAGATTGGCACATCACTACAGGCTCTGTTTTCTAGTGCTTCATTGTATAAACTAGACACTAATTTCCCTAATCGCCCTTTCTTTATTCTGTCTAATTAATTAGAGTGAGACAGAATCTGAATAAGGTCTTTGTTTGTAAGTGTTGCAAATATCTGTCTCGTTCCACAGGGGCATTGCCAAAGTTAGTTTGGTGATAGCTCCATAGCATTTTATCACTATTGAGCCTGAAGTTTTATAGCTTCAAAAACTCTGCAGGTCATAATTTGGTATTAGAGAAATTGCTTTGTATATTAAAACATTAACGGTAACCCAACCAGTAGAGCGCTTTGTTAGATAGAAATTAAAGGTTTGAATACATGTGGATTGTAAGAACCATGAATGACATGATTTGGCATCATGTAGGGTGTCCTGATTATGCTGCATTCACTAAGCTCATTTAAAAGAGACTGTATAGAGTTTGTTTGATTTTACTGGTTTAAAAAAGGGCTTTATACATTGTACATACATTACACTGCCATACTTACTTATTCAGGCTTTTCAAGTGTGTGATTAGGCGAGCAACAGGGGTATCCATTAGTGAACAATACCAAGTGAAAATAACATTTTTCTCTCTTACCCATTCATGACAATGTTCTGTAAAAGCTGCAATAAATTCAAACTTTGCAGACTTCGACTGCATTGGGCAAGTTGTTTCACAATATGCCGACTAAACGATATCAGCCTGGCAGGTGTGACATTTGCAGATGCGTTATTTTCACCGGTCAAAATTGAAGCCGATGTCCTTGACGTTTACATTTTCCTTCTAGTCAGCAGTCCACATGATGAAGAGAGACTCACAAGGTTGGATCATCAAAAAGGACGAGGTGTTGCAGATTATGATAGTCATGAATAAATAACTAAGGGAAAATCTCTTTCCCTCCTTGCGCTGCAAAATGTAACTGTAAATCGAGGGCTTCATCACGACACAATATTACAGATGCATCTCAATAACTTAGAATATCATGGAAAAGTCAATTTCCAGTAGTTCAAGTCAAATAGCCCCAACCAAGGTTTGAGTGCATATAGATGGACATACTTTTCAGAGGCCAACATTTTTAAAATTGGTCTTTGTAATATTCAATTTTTTGAGACACTGAATTTTAGGTCTTCATTAAATATGAGCCATTATCATTATAATTAGAAGAAATTAGATAAATTAAGACATGAAATGTTTCATTCTATGTGTAATGGATCTATATAATGTGTTATTTCCACTTTTTAAATTGAATTACTGACATTAATAGACTTTTATAATATTCTAATTTATTGAGATGCACCTGTAGATGGATTCATTGGTATCACAAAGCCACCTAATCCTTCGATTTGGTTCCATTTGGTTTCTTCCAGATATTTAAATGAAAAACAATCCAATCGTTTTTTAATACAAATAATTAAAATAGACCTTGTGTACAAATTGTCAGTACAAATGGTTTTTATGGGTTGACTTGAAGAGCCTGTGATTATCTTTCAATTATGAACATAGACCATTCCCAAGAAAGGGTTCTAACAGGGAGATTGTTAAAATAAAATCATCGTTTAAATATATATGAGTATTGCATTGATGCAGTTGGTTCGTTCACCGATTAATCTATATATCGATCTATACCTATATATCGTTACACCCCTTGTATTTTGAATATATACGGCGTTCCATCTGCTGAATGTTGGGTAAAGGCACATTGCACAAGAGAACGTGGCTGCCAACAGCATCTGCAGGAACCTATAGGCGTCTCGATAGCAACAAGGCCCTGCTAAGGCGATTCAGATAATGGTTAAGCAAGAACAGCAGAGCCTGTGCATAGCATGCTCGTGTCTTATCTGAAGTCGGTTTCTAAATCTGCATTGAGTGCAGCAAACAATAAGCACCTGACAACTTAGTGGCAACTGCAATAGTAAACGTTAAGAGGATAGAAGAAGGGCTGGATAAAGGGTGAGATAAAACAGATGAGAGAAGAAGAAGAAAATAAAGCAACAGTGACTGAGCAGATTGGACGATGGAAGGACGAGGGAGGGAGATCGAAGAGAAAAGAGTAAGGAAGAAGTGAGATGAAATGGGAATGATAAACGGGTATTGGAAGAGAAAAGGAGAGATGACGGAGAGGAGAAGCAGTAGAATTAAACAGATAGCAAAGATGAGACAAGCCGATAGGATGGCCAGACAAATGGCGAGAGAAAATTGAGAGTCTGAGTGAAGGTGACATTAAACAGACGAGCGTATTGAAGCTCGGTATTAAAGGAAGGGCCAACGAGGCCGGGTCAAACAAAGAAGGAGTCAGACGGTGAGATGGAAAGAAAAGGAGAGGAATACTAGAAGAGAATGGCCACAGACGGAGGAATAATGTTTGATAAGAATCAAACACTAAAACATTTCCCTCCATCTGTTTCTCTGTCTGGCTAAACATTTTATTCTAGTGTTGATCATTGTGGAGATTTATTTACAAGAGCTCTGTCAAACATTTTAATAGAAACTAATTATATGCGACAAGTTGTTTTGCTGCATCACATGAGAACTGTGTCTTTGAAAAGCAACCGGCTGTGTAAGGGAACATGTTTTTTAAATATATTTTTGCATGTCTTTATGTGTCAGAATTACCCTAAAAATTACTGATTCAAATCCAATTTCAGGCTATGTTAATAATGCAAACAACCTCGAGATGTGGTAGAAGTAAAAAACCCACAGCAGTGAACATAATAGAAAAACCCCAACAGCTGTAACCCGCATGATCGATTCAGAGAAGCTTTAACGACCTGTACAGCCGGGATGAGCAAATAAAAATACCACCGAGCAGTCACAGTCAACCCAACAACTAACTGAATGGTTATTTTGTTTGCTGGAGTGTGAGGGAACACTGAGGAGCGTGAATGCATGTTCACCAAATCGATTCAACACAATAAATCACTGCACGGCATAACAAGGCCTTTACTGAGTGAGTGTGTGAGACAGAGAGTGGAAGGCAAACAGGCTTATGAAATGATAACGCTACAACTACATCTAAAATATGAATGGTGTTCTTGCTGACTAGAATAATTCAATGGTAAAATATGGACCAACAATGGAATCACTACATCGTGCTCCACAATGTTTGTTTTGTGTTTAAACCTGGCTGAAATCTGAGAGGCATGTCCATAATCTTTCTTTGTCACACCGATTAAGTGTCAATTAACTTGTACAGTAAAAAAAACTCTTCTCTTGGTGACACCTAGAGAAGAGTGGTAACCGTTGTGGAAAATCTACACCTCTGTGACAAACATGGGTGGATTATGAGAAAATGGGGCCCCGGACACAGACCTAAAAAAACCTCTCCTACATAGGAACTATGCAGTTGTTTAGCCTCATCTTTTGTTTTTTTGGGTCTCTTTTTAGTTTTTTTGAGTCACTTTTGGTCATTGTGTGTTTCTTTGTAGTTGTTTTCTGGCTCTTTGTCATTGTTTTGTGTCTCTTCGTGGTAATTTATGTCTCTTTGTAGTTGTGTTGTGTCTCTTCTTGGTCATAATGTGTGTTTGTGGTTGTTTTGTGTCTCTTCTTGGTAATTGTGTGTCTCTTTGTCGTTTTGTGTCTCTGCCATTATTTTGTGTCTCTTCATGATCAGTTTGTTTCTCTTTGTAGTTGTTTTGTGTCTCTTCTGTGTCATTGTGTCTCTCTTTGTTGTTGTTTTGTGTTTCTTTATGGTCTTCCTGGTTGGTACGTGTGTGTTTGACATGTTGTCGGTACAAAGTCAGGGACCAAGAAATAAAGCTATTTATTGCTTTTACATGTGTGCTTTATCAAACTAGCAATCAGAATGACTTTCAATGTATATGTTGATAATGAAAAACTTATCAGACACTCCTTGGTTTCATTTGTGTACATTCAGAATACTAAAATACATATATCCATATTATGTATGTATGGGATCCATACCAGTACTAAATTAATATTAAATATAGTAAAAGTAGTCTGTGTGGCTTCAAACGTTTAGTTGTTGTCGAGAATAATGCCATGTCTAGAAGAAAAAGTCTAGTAGAAGTGCCAGAATGGCAGAAGGCATTTCACTCATAGTTGTAACATTATTCATAACACACACACACACACACACACACACACACACACACACACACACACAGGTGCTTATTTTTGTGCTTAGGCATCATGGTATGTGTATTTATTGGTTTTGTATGAGTATTATAAGCAGTAAGCAATATCAAGGAGCAGACTGAAATTTCTGTTATCTGCAGCATGCAGTTGTCTTATTCTCTTTGTGTGCATAACCTGTCTTGTGACTAAGTAGTGAGGCACCATGAGTCGACCTTTAGCTAAACAAAGTCAACACTGTTGCACTCTCTCTCTCTGCATTGTAAGGCCTTTTATGGAAGCATGCTGAATGTGGCTCTTAAGGGTCCACAAGACCTATTTTACATATTTTGTTAAGTTGTGCATTAATTGTCCCAAAATGTTTCCAACAAACCTTCGAAACAGCTGTTATTTTAATTAAGATCACTGGTCTGGCCCCCTCTTATTGGCATCATATCTATTTTGCACATGTTTCTGCCAAAAGCTGTCATAAATTTGATATTTTTTCCAGTTTTAAGCTACATTGTAACAATACAAGGATTTTACTCATCAGACACCTGGATCTTAAGTAAACAAAGAAACAAGCTCAGCAAACATTAGCAATTTATTTATTTTTTCTACCATGCCGAATCTGGGACTCCCCCTTCTGTGTCTTACTCTGCATCTGATTGGCTTACCCTGATATTCTTTCCCTAACCTTAACCAATCTCAATCCTCATGCCTAAACCAATCCAAAGGCAGTGAGTATTAGCCAATCAGAGGAGAGTGGGGTATTATGAATCGTAATTTAGCATTGGAGATGTATTTTGTCTGCCAAACACTAATTTTCAACATAAAATGGCTTTATCCAGTATTTTTACAGCGCTCAATTATGTGCTCCTTTTGTTTTGGAGAGGGGGATCTCCTGTTGATAATTCTGTTCCTGGTTAGAAACATTAGATTAGATTATATTTAATTGTGCCCAGGAGGAAATTCATTTTAACAAATAACACATACGATCAGCCGTAACATCAAAGAACAACACATAACAGAAAAAACGTAACATCACACAACAACACATAACAGAAGAACGAGACATGGCAAATGGACATAACATTCAGTGCTCATCGTGCTCTTTTATTTAGAGCAGCAATGGCTGCAGGGTTCAGGTTTTTCCTAAGGCAAGCCTTTTTACACCTTATGGTTCTACACCTCCGACTGGAAGGCAGTGGGGTGAGGTACTAGTTGAGTGGGTGTGTAATGTCCTGTTCTATTGTGGTTGCAATGCGTGAGAGGCCCGGTTGTTCAGTTCTGTGAGACTGGGTGTTGGGAGTCCGATTATTTTGGCAGCAGTGTTGGTCATGTGTGTGAGTTTGGATGATATTTTCTTGAGTTTAACTGACATTGAGATGGAGATGGTTGTCCTCACACCACTTGGTGAAGTGTGTGATGGTGCTGTGGTAATCCAGGACAGAATGATTGTCAGTGAGCAGGGCGTGATGGGTGACGGACTGGTGCAGTCATTGGTGTAGAGTGTGTATAGAAAAGGGCTCAGCACACAACCCTGAGGTGCTCCGGTGTTGATGGTGCTGCCCACCCACACAGTTTGCAGTCTGTTGCTGAGGAAGTTGTGCAGGAGATGGATCAGACGGGTGAGGATGTTGAGATAGTATATTCAAATGAATTTTTATTTTTTATTTTTTATTTTTTAAGCAGGAGAAGCTGACTGCAATGACAGGCGGTGGTGAAGACTCACATGATTACACGCAACTTCACGATGCCACCAAACTTCGTCTCTTGTTTTTGTTGATTGAGAACCCCAAGTGTCAGAAAATTAAATATTATGCTTTCAAACATGTACTCCCAAATGTTCACATTACAGAATGTATCATATCAGAAATTATTACTTGATTGGTTAATAGTTGAGAGAAATGTGCATAAAATATCCACAAATTACATTCCGATTAATGGTTTTGGATTACAACCGGATTTGTACCCATCAAGAAAAAATAACAAATCAATTAGATTATTTCCTTGTGGAAGCATGGGTGATGTGTTCGTGTACACATGTGGGAATAGTATAACTGATGCTCCATAACGATTTGGCTCTGTCAATGACAACACTTAAGCCCCACAAATAGCAGTCTTCACAGCTGTGTGTGTGTGTGTGAGAAGTAGCAGCTGTGAGCTGAATGCTGCTGTTGGAGACAGGCGTCCAGTGTCCACTCACACAGCTGAGCTCTGTGCATAATGCACCACAATCTACGTGGCGTGTTTATGTCTGTGTTTATTTGCTTTATCGTTTCCCTCACCCTTCACACTCACATCACCTTGTCCGCTCGTTTGTAATCCTCCTTTAACCCTTGAGAGTTGAGATGTGTCCCTGGAACTGGTTGAGATTTGTTGTTTTACTCAAGGACTCATCAGCAGAGCTGCTGAGAGGGCTTGAATCAAACCCTTCTGTGTCTTATCAACTTTCTACCTGCAGCCTCATCCTTTCACATAGTGTGACACATTGAAATAAGCACCTTGTAAATAACAGATTTTTAAAGACTTAACATGTATCTGTAATTTGAGTTGGATGTTATTTTTTATTCATATTGATATCAGTTGTAACATTTGGTTTAAAGCAAGAACAATAGAGGATTTTTTAGGCCAATATGGATCTTGATATTTGAGAATTTAAAAATTCTATAAAGATATTTTTAAGGTTATGGTTTGTGTAATTTTATTCACACAACTCATAACATAAATAACCATTTTCCCTTGAATTATTTATTTTTATTTATTTATTTCCCTTGAATTATTTATTTAGTTAATTAATTAATTCATCCATTCATTTATTCATATATTTATCTATTGTTTAATTTTTCTAATTAAATGCAAATCAATTTAACTCTCATATAATGTGATTTTCTGGATATTATTTTTTCATATTCTCTCTTACTGTTAAAATATACCTACCATTAAAATTATAGACCGTTCATTTATTTGTCAGTGGGCAAATTTAGCAAAAAAAGAAAAATCGGCAAGGGATAAAATAATGATTTCCCTCACTGTATGCCAGTGGTTATAAATTGAATAATTTTACATGACAAAAACCCTCCTTCATCAATGAAAGCTCACTGACTGATGCTGTCTTCTGATTTTTAGTTAGATACCATCATAACACTTACTTCAGCATTTTTTTCCTGCTCTCTTCTGTCAGAAAAGAGATTTCAGCGCGAGCAACTCACGCTGCCACACTAAACCGATCTCCGACTGTGAACACTCATTTGGGGTCATTACATCTGAGTGCCTGTCTGACGCTGAGCTGACACAGAGCAGGAAAGTGAGGCTTTTCTGGCACCACAACTTATATTACATCAAAATTGCTCAGCTACTCTCACTATGCAAATAACCAAATGATTCTGCCAACGTTGTGCAGTGGGATTGAACTCTGATTGAGGTATGATAATGCATACTCACGACTAGTCAATTATGGTCTGAAGGAGTGTATGGCTGCAGTAAAACACTGTGCTGTTCCTGTGTTTTAACAAACACACTACAGAAGTGTAGTGAGGCACTTCTGACTAAACAAGGATTGACAAGTGGATGGCATCTGTCAGATATCCCTCACTCTGATCCTGCTGTTAGGCTTGGGAATCCCTTATTTTATTATTTTATTATCTGTTTATCTACCAATTCATCAGCTTCTACGGATATATCGAAAAAGCATTTTTCATTATTATTACTTCCACTTCTGTCAGTGGGATTACAGAAAAACTAGTGGTAACATTTTCATGAAACTTATTGGAATGATGTAGCATGGGTTAAGAAAGAACCATAGACTGTATAAATAATGGACGTAGTCACCGTGATGTTACTCGTCGCCATCTTGTGTCGCCATCTTGTTTCCGATACGGGGAGCAGACCATATTTGGACTGTGGAGGAGCGAGAGGGATCTGACGAAACTGACTACACGCCTCTCTACACCTCAACCAAAGACGCTGCTAATTCATGTTAGCATTAACTGTAGCATTAATGTGTGTTAACTGTGTGGCTATCAAATAACAAAAACAAAATGTATGTTACTTACCTAAGAAAATGAACAGCGACTCCTTAGAGTGTCTATTAGTCCAACCAAACGCTGAACAAGACATTTTTAAATGAACAAAATGTTGAAATAAACTGTCATTAAGTAAAAATACAGTGTAAAAAGGGTCAAAGTTATGAGAAGAAACCGGTAAACGTCCTTTTTTTATAGCTATATAAAACTTTATAGGCATTGCTTTGCGTCTCCTGGTCACGGCTCGCTTTGTTAGTGACCTGTCAATCAAAGATAACCACGCCCTAAATTGTACGATTCTTTATCTTATATTTTCTTCTAAATGGGACCAGTATTTATCCTATTTACATCAAATTGCCTTGAAGAAGATATTTAACTAGCAATTGAGACCATAGTGTTGTCCTAAAAAAATTCTGAGGTAATAAATCAAGTGAGAAGTTTTCTCATTTTGTATTGGAATGAATGGACCGAAATGCTTTTGCTGCCACACTTAGCACCCCCTGTAGGAATTTTCGGTAGAATGCCACTTACGGTACTTCCTGGTTTGCCTCACTGCTCAGGCCCGGAGGTTGTCGCTTGGAAAGAACCCATTACATTTTGTAGTGGATCCGAATCATGGGGCACACACACAAGTCATTTTTCACATTGCAAGATTTAATCATTTGTGCTGCATTAATGTGGTGTTGGAATAATGTGAGAAATAAGTTTCCAACTGGGAAAATTCTGGTGAATGTCCCTCTAGTCGAAGGATAAAATTGGTGCTTTGGTGGAGGTCTGCGCTCTGCGAGTGCCCTTCTAGTTGTCTTTATTTTCAAGCTTTGACGGCAAAATAATAAGTTAAAAAAACCTCACATGGTTAGAGGAGTATAACTTATTATATAAGTGAGTAAAAATAAACCAGAGCTCACTCTGGGAAGTTGGAATCAAAGAAATAACAGCCTGAACCTGCCCAACACCGTCAGGTCGGGCTGAGTTAGGCTCAGGATGTAAATACAACAATGGAGTATCTATTATTCATTAGCTGTGCAACATTTTTTTTCTGAATGACTGCAGCACAAAAAAAATAATGAAATATACTGAATCTAAATATGAAACAGCTGGCGTCGGTCTCCATATTCTCTTGACCCACACCATTGACTAACCATTTTAACCCCGGACTATCGTCTTAACCATAATCCATACTTAACCTTGAAATTGACCTATTTTCATGTAGAATTCCCAAAAAATGTTTTGCAATTCTTTGGGGACGAAATACCATTACAGGTCTCATAAATAACACAGATAGATGCAGTAGAAGGCAGCAGCTGCCATCTTTCCTACAACCATTATTCAAGCTACGTTGACGAGGAGAGGTGGAGCCTGGAGCCCGGAGCCCAGCCCCCCCTGCCCCTCCACACACACACGCACACACATGGTAGTGTCTGCTGTCTCCTCATATATACTGCTCCTTTTTACTCTTCCATACACTTGCCACACTCGTAAGAACGCTCACTCTGTCTCTGTCTTGAATATACAGTTACGAAAGCTCTCTCACACAACATACTCCTCCTACTCTGTCCCCTTTGTGCCACAAACACACACACACACATTTTTTATCTTCAAAATACCCCTCCTCCGCTTTCCCCACTTCACACACATGAACAAATTACCCTCTTTTTGTCTCCTGCACGCACGCACGCACACACACTCCAGCTCTTCCCTTCCCTCTCTCTCTCTCTCTCTCTCTCTCTCTCTCTCTCTCTCTCTCTCTCACACACAGACCCCTCCTCCCTGTGTCAGTGCAAAGTAGAGCGAGAGCAAGGAGCCACTCGTTTCATTTTTTTCCCCCTCGTCTGCTGACTTGCTCGGTCTTCTTCGGGGCTGCACGGAGGAAAAGGCAGGGCTTTTTTTTTTTGTGTGTTGCCTCCCATCTTTACCGGGTCCGTTTGTCCTTCAAGGGGGGGGAGAAGAGTGACACAGAAGGGGAGACGGGGAGATAAAAAAGAGTGGGAGAGACAGGGAAGAAGCAGGACTCTTGCTCCATCAATCTGTCTTAGAACAAGGGGAAAAGGGGGGTAACAGCGGGGAGAGGGGACCAGGAGGAGAGCGAAGGAGGCGCCATGGGTCAACTGTGCTGCTTCCCGTTCTCCCAAGCTGAGGAGAAAATCAGTAAGTGTCTCCTGCTCCTCTCTCCATGCGTGGGTGTGCACTGTTGGAGAAACCAATTGGATTGATGTACTCAGCGGTGCTGTGTGTGGACCGGCACTGTATGCATGTAGTGTGGGAATATACTGCACACTGTGTCTGTGCATGTGTGTCGCTTTGTGTCAACTGCCTCTGTGTGTGTGTGCGCACAGCTACAGCCATGATCGTCTGTGACCTACAGATGGACAAGGAGTATCCATGTGAGATAGTGTGACCATGAATTCCCCTTTGTGTGCAGTCTAGTGTTGCATAGCATGTGTATTTGAAAAGCAACGGTTATATTCCAGCTGTGCAATTCATCTCTCATTGTTAACCGGCTGACTTGTGATTTATGAGCTTCTGCAACATGATAAAACAGACCCTCCTTACTGCAAGTAACAGCTGTCAAAACTCGTCACTAGCTTTAAGTAAACTTTAAGTATGTTCCTAAACCTTATTCCCATTCACCTCAAGGCAACAAAAACTGAAAGGTGCTCTTAAGAGTTTTCTTGAAAGCAAACAAATGTTGTTTACATTCAGTGTTTCTCACCAACAACTCTGTGTGTCCTTGAGGTCTAACTCATTTGCAAAGCCAGTTTTCTAAGTATTTTAAACCAAGATTGTGAATTTCTTCTTCACTGCCTTTGTTGATGCATTGCTACGCTTCTTACCGTGTAACTGGTGGCAGGTCATGATTGGCATTCCTGCCTATATGCATGTTTTTGATGCACGTAAATGCAGAGTTTTTGGGGGTTTTTTATTCAGAAAAGGTCATACATTCAAACAACATAACACAGAACACATGACATACCACAAATCAGGTCTAACCATCAATTAACAACCAAAAATTCAAGGATAAAAGGAAAAAACATAAAAGAAAAATGAAGAGAGAGAGAGAGAAAAAATACTAACAATACAGTGCTTGAGCCTGCTTTCTTGTACTCAGGTTAATTGTCCTTCAATACATGCAATGGCTCCTCCGTATAGTTTGAGCGATGGGAAAAGAAGAAAGACAATTAAAAATAAATTGCATTAAATTTAAAACAAACAACCAATAGTAAGGACTCCACATGTATTTGTCCTCCCTCTTGAATACAAAAATTCTCACCAGCCTTCGGATTCAATATATCTTTCCCACCTTTTTACATATTTTTTTTACCATCTTCAATTGTATTTACAATCAATCGTAAATGCAGAGTTAGCTGATCTGGTGGGGGGTCCGAGATCAGACCCCAGGTGGTGGTGGTTTGCACTGGCTGGATTCAAGTTGCTAACTGAAGGTCTGTCTCCAGAGCCGCCATCCGTTCTCCTCCTGGTGAAGTCTGCTAGCGTCAGACAGTGAGCAGGGATTGCAGGGTGCGCTAGCTAGCTAATTCTTGCCACATTTGTGGTCAGACAAACAGTAAATTCATCAAAACGTGTCCCGTATCTCTATTTTCCAAGCTGCTGCAGCTGTTATATTTTGCGGAGACGGACCTTCAATTATCTGCTGTAGCAACTACGATTCAGCCAGAACAAACCACCACCAGGGGGGGGTCATAGCAGGCTGGTGGTCAGTGGCGGTGCTGGGTCTCACCTGTGTAACAGCAGCAACACAGTTTGCTGATCCAGCAATAAGTCAGGGCGTGGCTTTTCATTGACATTTTGGGCATAAGTAACAAAAATATACAACCAATGTCAGCTGTGAATGATTTAATTCACATTAATTTAGGAGTTAATTATAACATCAACACTGTTTCAAATAGAATATCAATAGTGTTTATCAAATCAATTGAGAATGTATCACTCTTTTCCTAGTTTTCCATACATTTCATCATGTCCATGAATAATGTGTAAGCGTTTTTCATCACTTCCATTCATTTTCAATTATTTCTTTGTTCCTCCCACCCCTGAGGCCACTTTCCTTAAATAATAAATGTCAGTTTTGTGCTGTAAATGATGAATGATGAATATGTGCATCTATTTTTCATTTCACATCCATTTTACCACTCTTTTTTTTCTTTAATTGCTCTTTTTTTTATCAGTTAATTGTTGTTTCTTCTACCTCTTTATATATTAGCAGCATTATAATGTAGTACTTTCTCTATTTGTATGTTTGGATAACTGTTTTTTTCTTTTTAAATTGTTACTTCAGCTATTACATCCATTCCAGACATGCTTTAAGACTAATAATCAGTTTAGAAGTGTTTAAAAAAAATACATCTACTCTTTTTAAATTATTTAAGAATCCAGACTGTGAGATTATTGGTAATTTAAAAAGTTTAACAGCTTGGCAGTTCTTTGTATTTTGGTGCTGGAAGCTTTTCTTCATCACACTTGTGTATAGTTATGATTGGCTTCCAAATTAATCATGATCTCACAAAATCTCACAGCTCTACAAACACGTCTTAAACTCAAACCTAACTTTTTTCATGGGTTTTAACATCACTCTCCTTTAGTACACGACCATGTGGTACAGATTAGCCAGATATCTCTTCATCTGTAAAACCACTACATTTTCTGGATGAGTGTTGTTTGAGCTCTGATGTTATCTAACAAATGTTGTTATACAACATCTGTGGTCAGTTAAAGGAAAATTAAAGTGGATAAATAGAAGACCAAAGTTAAAGGTAGAGTAAATTTTCCACATGATGACAGCGATAACTAGCTGATCTGCTTCAGCTCACGTGAAATGAAACGAGCTCCAGAGGATAATTACTGACGCAGCTTGTGGTTTGATTACAGCTTTAAGGAGCGACTTCTCTCTCATTGTTCTCTAGCAGCTGAAGTTTGGCCTTAATTTGGGTTTTGGGTAAATGTGCAATGTTGTAGGAGTAGAACCAGTCTTACTACTCTGTTATTACTTACTTACTACTCCTCGAGTCATTGTCTTTGCATCTCTAATTGCCAGTTAGAACAATTTAACATTTTAATAATAATCGTTACGAACAATTCATCATGTTATTAAAGTGTCAGACTGGCATGTTGGTTGTTTCTGCTCTGTTTTAGGAGCGTGTTGTAGATTAGCTTTGTTGAAAAAGAAGGCTTCGGTTGATTGAGCTAGAATTTTACAATTTCCCTTGTAGTGTCAGGAGTAAATTGGATTAGTTGCGTGTCCCAGTTTTCATGCTAACGCAAGAAATTGATCTTATTAAGATACTTAAACCAATTCTGCCCCCCATGCAGCTGACAAGAAACTCATTTTCGGATGTATTACTTATATTTTGTTTTTGAACTATAACACTTTTTTTCCTGCTCCTGTATTCACCCTCTTATCTGAGAGGCTCCGTTTTAGGGCCTGTCTCTTTAAGCCCCCACTCCCGAAAATGGTTGATCTGCTCTAACTGCTCAGTGTTTCTGTATCTTTGATCTGGCCATGAAACATGTACAGTTTTACTGTGAAAAATCCCCAATAGAAGCTTCTAAACCAAAAACTACACAATCAAAAATGTTTTAGCAGGATTGTGATCTGATATTGGACATATATTAACAATATCGGTCACCAAGATTACAGATTTCCCTCATATTAGCATGTAGCTACATGTAGCAATTGAATGACTGTAACTGCACTGTCGCACTCTCTGCCATAAAAAATCACTTACAAAGCAACATTTTGCAGCAGAAATATGACATGAAAGAGGGGAGAAATTACAAAAAAGTTTTCACTGACATTAGCATATAGCTGCATGTAGCCACGTATGTAATTTATTTACTGCAGTGGCTTGCATTTAACAGGTATATAGAAATTCATCAGCTCCACCTGAGAGTAGAAGAAACTGTTGGAGCGTTCAGAACTCAGAAATCTAAAGTTTCTTCTCAATGGGATTACTTTTACATATGTTTAACGCATTATATGACACTTTGGCCACATTTAATATGAAAATCCTACACTGTAGCCTCATGCATATCACAGAAACTAAGGAAAAGCATAACAGGTCCTCTTCAATCAAACTAAATACACTGGTGTAGATTTCTTACCATTTTCCTGTTAATTAAAAATAGAAAAGCACATTTCCCTGGTAATTAACAGTGGAAAGGTACAGCCTCTACTTGCTATCACTGCTGCGTACCTGTTAATGATTAAACAGTGACACAAAGTCATATTATGAGCCAATAATTTGTGGCCTGTACCGTGTGTGTTTGCATGCTGTAAATTGGATCTCGATCTTGCTGATCATCCTGTCATAAAGGCAGACTTTGACACTGGCTGTAATGGCGATTCTGAAAATAGGTGGTGTGTGTGTGTGTGTGTGTGGGCGCATGTGTGCTCTTTTGTTGCACCATTCTGGTAAAGACAAAAATATTAAACTGGGCTGCACATACAAATACTGTGTGCACTCTTCTTCCTCCATTTCTCTTCTTCCCTCCTGTTTTTCCCCCATGTGTCCCTCTCTCTCTCTTTCTCTCTCTTTCTCTCTCTCTCGCCGCTTGCAGCTGCATTGCTATAAACAGTCGAGCCACTGTGCCCTACTTCTCAGTGGAGAGAGATGGAGGGAGAAGGGGGGAAAGAGCGATGCAGCAGGAGATGAGGAGGGTAAAGGAGGGAACGGGCTCTAAGAGAAATGGTGATAGTGAGACAAAGGCAGAGGCGAGGAGAAGGGAGGCAGTGTGTGTAGGTCAGCTGCTCCCCCTGTGATGTGGTGACAGTCACCCTTGTGAGCATAGCAAGTCACATGTGTGTTTGTGTGTGTCTGTGTGTCTGTGAATTCAACCATGGCCAATATGACAAGGTGTCACACAGTGGTGTTGGCAGTCACTGCGGGTTAAAAACATATTCCTGTGCACACTACCTGTCACAGCCAAGAACCTGATATGCACACACACTAACATAAATGCACACAGACGGAATTTCTTAGTCTGATTCACAGTTATTTTAAGAAATACAGGTCATAATGTAAATAATTTTCCAGCTCCGTAAAAGCTGTTTGTGAGACATTGTTATCTTTGCATAAACTGTTACATTTTTACTGTAAACGTATCGAAGATGATATGTATTTTTTGGAAATGTTAGAGCTTTATGCAAGGATGACTTGTGTGACTCATGACCACCTCTTTGGTATAACGATATAGATCGATATATCAGTTAATGCATTGCCCAAACATAGATGTGTATCGCCGTCTTTAATAGACGCTTTTATTTTGAAAATCTCCCTGTTTTGTTCTGAGAGGTAAACTGAGCACGCAGATAGAACCCTTTCTTGGGTTGATCATCACAGACCCAAAAAAAACATTTGCACGCAATGCAATGTTGGACTTTATAGGGAACAGAAGGTCTATTTCTATTCTTTGTATTGATTAAGAATGGATTGTTTTTCATTTAAATATCTGGAAGGGCTCAGAAATATAATTTTGTTTTTTTGTGAGTTGATATAAGTGTACCAGTTTGCGCTAAATGGGTACATGATATTGTCTCATATCGATTCTGGCCCCTGAATCGAACCAAATTGAAGTTGTACCACGGCAGACTTCGTGATATTGGCAATATCGTATTGTTGTCCAATGAATCAATCTACAGTCATGGAAAAAATTATTAGACCACCCTTGTTTTCTTCATTTCTTGTTTGTTTAATGCCTGGTACAACTTAATCTCTTAATCTCGGTCTGATATCTAGCCATTTTCCATGGTTTTCTTGATAATGATTTTGGTTATTTTCAAGAAAAACATGGAAAATGGCTAGATATCAGCTCTTGAATTAAACTCTTTTGAGCTATTTTTGTTGTTATCGTTATATATGTGTCCAAACAAATGTATCTTTAGTTGTGCCAGGCATTAAAATGAACAAGAAATTGAAGAAATCAATGGTCAAATAATTTTTTTGTTGACTGTATTATCGTGCCATGATGAAACCCACAATTTACAGCCCTACTGAGCTATGGACCTTAGAATTTGTCACTCTATTTTTGTTCCACCTATTGGTTACCTGGTACAGCAGCTGGATTCTTGCGATTGTTTATCTACCTTGTCAGGCTTCAAGTAATGCGTTTGTGTCAGAACCACCATTGGTTTGACCAATCAGCGTCCTGTTAGGAGCTACTGGCAGCTACGTTCAAAACAACGATGGAGGCTCCCAAAGAAGTTGGCATAGATGCTGCGATAGCATCAGTTACATCAGAACTGGAGAGTATTTCTTCATTGAAAGAATAGTGGCACTGAAGGCTATTCCGGATGGAAAATATGTTTTGTTATAGATGTGATAAGACAGATGGTTCATCCAATCACCTGCCAAGTACTTTTTGCAAGTTCCTGCGTTTTCCAGTTTCCAATGATGGCTTCTCAGATGGTTCTTTGTAACAAACCATCTGGCTCGTCAGGTTAACCCATGGGCTAAATACCATGACATTTTGCAGTATCAGGTGGTTGATATGTGCATGTGTTGTTTACATGTGGTCGCAGTTGCATGACATGTACTTTATTGTCACTACAACAAAAGTTGCCCAAAAAAAGAGGGCTTTAACAAAAACAAAAGTATTTTTTATTATCCATATATTTGACAAAATAGTTGCAGAAGCCAGTTGTGGGATTGGTGCTTAGAAAGGTGTTTGAGTAGGTGGCAGTGTGGTAGGAAGTGTGTTATGCCAAGGAATTATGCATCTAATGTAGGGCTGCAGAAAACCAACACTTACTTTAGCAGTTATTTGTTGATTTTTTTAAGGTTAAATGTTTAGTCTCATCACAAGCTCTGAAATCTCAAGGTGATGTCTTCAGATAACTTTTCTTTTACAACCAACAGCAAATCAACAGACGTTCACATTTGAAGAGCTAAAACCGTACAATTATTTTTTTCTTTTTTTTGATGAAACAGCTGTAACGAATAATGTTTCTTTTTCATTTTAAATAGCTTCTGATTGATTTTCTGGGGGGGACGACAACCATAAACTCAAATGAACAAATAGGAGTTTGATCTGCACTATAAATC
Source organism: Centropristis striata (assembly GCF_030273125.1). Taxonomy (NCBI): domain Eukaryota; kingdom Metazoa; phylum Chordata; class Actinopteri; order Perciformes; family Serranidae; genus Centropristis; species Centropristis striata. Next base: position 12,038,959 of record NC_081534.1, on the reverse strand, counting down.
TAATCAGTCCAGTCATTAAATTGTGCTGATGTGTCCTGCCAATCCTTCACTGCTCCTCCCTTTTATTGTTAAACACTCAGTCAGTAGGTTCACAGTTGACTGAACAGATTTTAAACTCTTTCCTTTAAAGTTGCATTATAATTTCTTTGTGTTAATACACATGGATGGTGTACCATGATGCTCTTAGTGATCCATTTAAAATGACTGTACTGTACACCTCTCCTTTCAGAGCATTAAGTGGCTTTGTGCTTAACCTTTCTCCACACTCTTATCACAGTGTATTTTGCCCTTCTAATAACAGTGAGATAAAGGCAGCCTTACCCCTCACAGAGTGACACAGCTTGTTAGGAATAAGCAAATCAAGGGTGGCTCAGCCTCTGGTTGGCCAGTGCACGAGCTGTTCACCTGACAGTATGTAGCAACAGAAGGAGAGAAATGACCTTGAAATTACGAGATTTTTAAAAATATATATCGGCTGTTGAAGTTTGCACAACCGTGGTATCATGAAATAATAAATGTTAAATATTCAGTTGCAATTTGAGAGCGAGCGATGCACAAAGAAAGACGGTGCAGAGACCACATGTGAGGAAGAGGGGGAGAAAGATGAGAGCAGAACAGGGAGGAGGGAGCAGAGCGAGGGAGCAGAGATGCATGCAGCACTGCTTAATTCATCTTTTTTCTCCCATTCAGTCCTTTTTACCAAGCTATCTTCCTTCATTCTGGTGCCTCCCTGTTTTAATCGTTGTTTCTCTTCCCATTAACATCATTTCTTTTTTCAAAGACGATAAAGCACTAGTCACATTCTTTGTTCAGAAATTCTAGAGGTCTGCATGAGTGTGACAGCCCGCTGGAGCTCAGTGAGCTGGGTCACTGAGCAGAAAAAGCCAAACCTGAATACGGACTGACTGCTTTCGCCACAAGTCAGGTCCTGACACAGAGCAGGGGAGGCACAGCTGGGTTTAAATGATTGCGCACACATCTTGAAGCTTGGCTAGGGGGAATAAGGGACTATGGTTTTGCTCCGTTGCTGCTTTTTAAAGGTGCAATCAATAAGAGACTACTTCAATGATTCGTCTCCCCACTGTCTGATTGTGTCGAGGTCTGACTGGACTGCAGCCAGCGGTTCTGCTCAGCCGGACACTATTAAAGCTAGACATGTTTCAGAATGAAGCCAGTCCCTGCCAGCATGCTGTATGAAGATATCGAGTTCATAATAAAGCTGCAGTAGGTCGCATTTATGCATTTAAGCAATAAATATGAGCCAGTTTGGTGTCTCAGACAAGGCACAGGGGCGATTCTAAGAGGGAGAGGCATGTGATTCCTTGTGTTGCTTTGATTTTCTGAAATTTAAGAGATGAAGACTCACAGCAGAAACCACAACGTATCACATTTAGTCACAGCAGGCCTGTGCTGAGCTGATAGTGCCAAGTCATGCCTTGTTATGCTTTTGTAAGTTAGCTAACAGACAAGGTTATGATGCCTTGTGCTGTGACACCAGCCTCAAGGAGGCTAGGATGTCAAATCAAAGCAGAGTATATGTTTAGCCTATTGTCCTCTCTCACTAGAAAGGCCGGACTGTTTGTTTGATCTACGGTGAAGCAGCATTCACAGGAAACACACCTGCCCAGCTGCTCAGCTTTAAAATCTGCGTCCACTTTCACACCACTGAGCCAAATGTTAAGAGAGCCACAGTTTTTTTTCTTTAAGAAGCAATGCTGAAAATCAATTAATTTAAACTTTTTAGACATTTTTGCTGCATGGCTGTAGAGATTGCAGTGTTAATCGATCAGTCCATCGTTTTGTTACAGAAATCCAGCAAACTTTCAGTGTCTTTTAGATGGGTTGTCTTAAATTATTGTACAAACATTCATGGTTCCCAGAGGATATATCCTGTTAACTGTGGTGGTCCCCTGACTTTGTAGTGCTTTGTACTTTGTGATTTGTGCTACTTAGTAAATATTAGCAGCTAAAATCATAGACTATTTAAAAGAAGTGGACATAGCCAACATGACGTCAGCCATCGGTATGTGGACTACTGTTTTGAAGCCTCAAGTTTGGCTTTGACCATCACCATCTTGTTTTTTTAAAGAGCCAGAAGTGACCATATTTGGACGAGAGGGTCAAGCAGTGGAGAAGGATGTAAAGTTACCAGCTAATGGTAGGGCTAGCTTGCTAGATTAGTTAGCAAAGAGCATCCATCATTGACATTGTAATATTATTCAGAAGGCTAATTTTGGCTAACTCAAAACAAGATGTACTTACTGGAAAAAAAGCAGAGCCATCTCTGAAACACACTATGAAAGGGTCAAAGTTCATGAACAACACCCAAAAACAAGCTCACGGCTATTTAAGTGTACTGGCATTGCTACAGCTCTATCCTGATTCTACCTTACATTATACCTGCTAAACATCAGCATTTTATGATAATTATTGTGAGCATGTTAGACAGCCTCATGGAGACTCTGTAGCATTGCTTTAAACTCCTAGTCATGTTCAAACAAATAGGAGAAGCTTGAAATAATTTTCACCTAATTAAGTTAAATTGTATCGTTCTTTCATGGACAAATCCGACTTAAGTAGTATGCAAATTTTCTCTGAAATCATTTTTGAGCAAAGTGAAGACTTTTCTTATTTTCTAGTGTCTGATTCTTCTGATTCTTCTCTTTTTCTCTCAAAATGATGCATTGTTCATACGCATCAGTTTCAGCTCAAAAAGACAAAATTACCGGTTTCAACCAGCAATTTTCATTACTGCCAAATCCCTTTACTCCATTCACTCAGTCTCTCAATCTCGTCAGTATTCTATGACCACACACCTTCAGATACCACCCTCTTATGCCTCCAAAGTGGCATGATGACGAGGATGATGAAGACTTTAGGAGGGACTGAGGCTGGCTGTGAAAATAGACCTTTGATGGTGTTCGCTGTCTCAATGGAGGAATTTATCGGCCGTGAAATTGTCGATGAGCGCCATGCTGGAGAGGAACACACTCACACACGTCTGGGCACCAGCACCCTGCATCCCATTGTTCTGGCACAAAGGAGTGATTGTCAGAATGTAATTATTTTCCTCCTGTTGTAGACTTAAAAAATGGGGAAAAAGCAGGCTCATTAGGCCACATTTTAGGGAACGCTATAGAAAAATGAGTAGATTACAGAGCTGCAGAATTTTACTTAAAGGCAGTTTGATGAGGACGGTGGGGTTTATCAGCTACTCTCCAGTCCAATGATTACAGCTCAGGTTTATTGATGTGACTTTTAGCCGGATGTTTAATTAACTGAATTAATCTCCATTAGGTAAAGCACATCAATATCACGATGTCATTCAGCATTTAGGTGCATTTGCGTTGTGGCACATGAACTTGTTTCTCCAATAAACACACAGGAGGCTACCTGCCGTTCTGTGATGTACTGTCGGTTTTCATGATCTCCATGAGGTTGGTTTCTTTGGTAATGCAATGTTTACTCATAATAATCCATAAGAAGATTATTCTAAGTAAGCCTGTAACCTGGATATGATGTAGAATACAGTGTGTTTGACTGTGCTGCAGTCTGTATCTTGTGTCTGAGAGACTCTGGTATTTCCTCAGGAAACCGATCCACCATCAGTGCTCTTTGCCCCCCCCCAACTCCAAAGATTCTACAGACTATCTCCGTCTTTTACTTCTTCCTCCAAGGTCTGTTCTTCCTCATCAGCCCTCCCTCTCTGTCCTCAAATGCACTGTCTCCCCTATTTTCTCATTGTCCTTCTCGTTTCCCTACATCAAACCTCATCAAACTGCACGTACACCCTCCTCTTTCTCACACCACACTCTAGTGTTTCTCCTCCTCCTCCTGTTGGCCCCCCTTTTCTCAGGCTTCTCCTCCTCTTCATCTGCCCATTTCACTCCCTTGTGCTTTTATCGGCTTCCTCTTACCAGATATGATGAATTAATTTCTGCTTAAACCGCTGCTCGAGCTTTTAGGAAATCACTTAATTTGGAGAGAGGAGAAATGAGTCATAGCAGCAGATTATTAGGTCGGATGTAAACATAATCAGTTAGGCTACTGTATCCAGTCAATTTGATTCAGGTCTTTTAATGGGATTATTATGGGCCCTTTTTCATACTGCATGTAGATGTGAAATGTGTGCGTACTGGCAGCTTTAACAGAGGAGCTACCTCAGCTGAAACTGAACATTATAAAGTGCTCTTTCCATCATGGAAAGTACAAAGTATTGAAAGCGGCTGCCTAAAATTTTTTGGCAGACTTAAGCAGAATGTCAGAGCGACTCCAACCAGGAAGTAGACTCTATTAGTTATCTGGAGAAGGAGCAAGATAAATAAGTGTGTAAGGGAGTTTGAAGTAATGGTGTTAAAAGGTTCTTACAAAGCGCAACATAAATCACAGCAGGGCAGAGCCCAGGAGGAGAGAGCCAAGCCAAGTAAAGCGGAGCAGAGCGGTGACGCTGGGAATGAAATAAAGACAAAGCAGACACACAGTAGTTGTCACTTGACATTGCACAGCCTCACAGCTTGCTGACAGTACAATCATAATCCCAAACACAGCAACTGTACCCCAACAACCTTTCAGCCTTTCTGCTTGTCTGAGTGACTACAAAACCTTGAGACATCAGAGCAAAGGCAGAGGAAGCAAACCTGAAAGAGGAGCACAGAGGAAGAAGGAAAAAAAACAAGTTACAGCCATGCTAGCAGATCAGGCCTCCTGAGCTAAATGCAAATATCTGCATGCTGCCAATGATCGACTAGCAATTCATTTTAAAATCAGGATTGTGTGGCTTTTGCTAAATCTTTTTCACATATTCAAATGAGGTAATATGCATTCATTTGTAGGAAAATTGGCCCCTTTCTATGTTAGCCTCATCACAAAAACAGTGCAATTCACAAAGAGCAGCGCTAACAGACACACAAAGTTACAGTGAAATGATTTGATCTTCAGGGAGTTCAAAGTAACTGAAACGCATTTATTACAGGTGTTAACCCCAGGCTTTCCAGTGATCCTGTCATTTTCTTCTGAAGTCTGAAGTTGTGCGTTTGAAAACACCAAAGGCACAGATAAACCGAAATCTCTGTCACATTTAACTTCTTTCCCTCAAGTTTTGAGGAACGCCTCTCGTCCGTCAACACCTGCAGCTCTACGACTAAACATTACATTTTTCTTTTTCTCTTTTGCCGTTGTTCTGCCTACTGTGTTCCTAGTTCAAAGGCAAGATTTATACTTTCCAGAGGCCAAAAATGGGGCAAATTGCACTCAGCTGTAAATGTTTCAGGTTTGTTTGCATTGTAATATCTTCCTTTAATCGACCTTTAGACAAAGAAGATAGCAGTGGCAATTGATGCTTGATTCGTGGTGCTATCAGCAGAGATTGTGAAGTCGGGCGTAAGAGTCCACAGCAATGCAGGCAACTGTATGGGCTGTAAATGGGCCCAGCAGTTCATTAGTGACCTTTAGCAGGTATAATATTTACCTCAATTACAATCCTAGTTCAGCATTGCTACGTAGCACTTAGAAGTAACTACACCCCGATGGGAATGACATTAGTTTTACAGGCATTCAGTGATAAACCAATATTTTCTTATTTTGTGATGATTCATTAATCATTTAACTTAATTCTCAACCATCCTCTGGTTCCAGTTTCTTCTTCTCTCTGTTTGATATTTATATTTCAATTTACAATGATATATTTAATTGTTACTTGAATGTCTTCAGTTTTTGGAGTCTTAGTTCTACAAAACAAGACAAGTAAAGACACTGGGGGTTTTGAAAATAGTGACGAGTTTCTAAAAAAAAAAATACACGGTTGGTCATAAAGTTGGAATAAAATATTTTTTACCTCTTTCCATGAAATGATTGTAACAATGTGATTTATTATTGACGGATAAAGTGTCTTCTCAATCTTCTCTAAACTTTATTAATCAATCTCTTCCAAACATATCACAATGGAACTGAAACGACAAATAACAAAGGATTGTGTCTGAAAACCAAAGAGCTGATAAACTGATAAATAGAGGAAAAAATCAGCAAATTAAAGGCATGCTGTGCAGGAATTACCGCTTACCGTTTGTTAACACATCATTCAAACTAGTCCCCAGCTCCACAAAAGTGAAAGCAAATTCCAAATTCTCTCATATTACAATGCTCTTTGTCTACTTCCTTATATTTTCATTTCTTCAGCTCTGTGTCCACTATTTTTGTAGCTTCATGTACAAAGTGATGCCCAGAAATTTCCTGAACAAGAAAAGAGAAAATACAGGCAGAGGGTGGGGTCACTGTAGCAACAGACACAACCACACCACCAAAACCATCACCTGTGAAATTTATATCTATATAAGTCTAATATAAATAAACTGGGTTGTTTTTTTTATAAATTCCTGCAGAGTATGCCTTTAAACAGTGAGGAAAAGTATCATTAGTTGGAGCCCTACTTGAGATATTTCAGGATGGGCCAAAGTGATAGATCAATCAACAGTCTTACAGCAGTGACGCTAGCATGGCTAAAAACTTAAGAGAGTAATGAAAAAACAACCTGGCAAGCTATTGCTGTTGGCCAGAAGACAGCATATCCTGGACTAATCCCATTTCCACTACAGGTTTAACCAGAAACTACTAATTGGCTTGCTTTGCACCATATGGGCTGAGAGGTTTAGTCTGGCTGTATATGAATTAACACTGCAGCGACAGAGGCAGTGACTGACTTTAGTGCAATACATGCTGGTAAAGAAGGGAATGCATAGGTTTTAGGTCTGTTTTTGATTTTCATTGAAACTGCAATTGCTTATAGATATTAATGCTTAGGTATTTTCAGCTTACTCACAAGATTTGGTCCACTGTTTTTGCTTTTGCTTCTCTGATATCAAATATACAGCGATAGATTTCAGAGGGGGTAAAGATATCAGCCCACAGAGTGAGACATTCGCAAACAGACACACCAGTCAATAAATATGGGAAAAATGAGCCTGACGGAGAGAAACAGCGGTCCGAGGAAAAAAGGCAGTCAGATGCAGAGAAAGAGACGAGAAGGTTGAGGGAGAAGGAACAGATGTGCGGGAAGAGCACACTCAAAGACGAAATATTAACCTGCCAAAAAACTGATATAAGTCCTGTGTTGTTAAAAGTTAAAGTGCTGGCCGGGTTCTTATCCCGTCACCATGACAACACTGCCAGAAAAAAAGAGAGAAAGAGAGAGGCTGTGGTTAGGGAAAGTAAAGAGAAAACGAGAAGTGTGAGAGCGAGGATGAAAAGATTTGAGGAAGAGTGTGTGAGATACTGTTGAACGTGTGTTTTTGTGTGTGTGAGGCAGATATGCTGAGAAAGAGATGGCCTTGTGCATGTCAGCCTTGTTTGCTGTGGAGTCAGTGAGAAAGGCTTACCTGTGTGTGTGTGTGTGTGTGTGTGTGTGTGTGTGTGTGTGTGTGTGTGTGTGTGTGTGTTAGTGTGTAATGGGTACAGAGGGCAGCTTTACTGCCATCATAATGGCCTTCATTTTGTCAGGTCAAGATCGAAAAGGCAGATAAAAACTAATTCTCACAAACACACACCCCTATAAAAGGTACAGAACAGACCTTTGGCTAGCATACAGAAGTCTGCTTATGTAGGGTCAAAACGCTAACAGCTAACATTTTCTTGGTATTCATAACGACAGCAGGAATAAGAGGGAGGAGACAAAATGAAGGATTTAGTCTTCATATGTCAGTAATCTTCCCTTATTTAAATCAGCCAGCAGTTATTTTTCTAAAGTGCTGCCTCATCTGAAACACATTCAGACGTTTGTATAAGTTTGCATAAAAAGAGTCAAGAGTTTTCTTCAGTGCACAGATGTTTTTATTCTTTCTATGTAAAGATTTGTGTAATAAATTATCCTCTTTTTCTGCTGTTCTTGCACCAGAATGTGCACACCTGTACCCTATGTACTGTAGATTTTTGCAGTTCTTCAGCAGTGGATTTGGATAACAATATTTCTTCAAAGTATTTTTGCATCCATTTTAGTCTTCATGTAGCCCAGGGGTCCAAATCTAATCTTTATAAAAATCACTGCTGTCTAGCACTAAGAGTGTTGCCCTTGTGTTAACAGACAAAGAGGCTTTTATGGTTGTGCTGCTTCATGAGTGTATGAAATCCACGAGACAGCATTTTTTTTTTTATGTGTGTCTCTATTTAATATTTAATGTTTGTGTTTGTGTTGCAGATTTGAACCCACTCCATGCCAAACGCACAAGTATGTGTCTATGTTCACTTTAAAGCTGATCAACGTTACACAAATTATACTCAGATCACCAAACAATGAAACACAGGATGATTAATGATTATGATTATTCTCAGCAGCCTCTGAATTACTATAATTATATTGATTTCAAAAGATGATAATCTAAGTGGTCATGTGGATCTGTAATCATGGGGATATTTTTTCCTAGAAAGAGTCTTTGTTTGAACTGTAAAAAAATACATATACATAAAAAAGAAATCACATTTATGATCAATGAAACAGTGTTTCCTTTCAGCTAATATCATATTTCTCCTCTATAATGATTTCACCTCTCTCATCAAATTAAATTCAATTAACCTAAATGATCCAAGCGTCCGGTGTGGAAGCAGGACAGGAAGTGATTAAGAAGTCTGTCCATTAAATGTGCTGCCTGCTGAGTTTAGGGCCTGAAGCTTCCTTGATCATCAAGAAAGTCTGTAGGCGGACAAATCTAAGGCTTTCCTTACAAAGATATATAAAGTATCACATTATGACTACTTTAATAAAAAAACATGTCTATATAGTTTTTGTTTACAGCCCTAAACACAGCTAATATCTTCTTTTCACATGTTTTATTACAGTGGAACCTTTATAGGAAGGTGAGCACATCTGTCCAGGTCAAATTAAACTGTAAAACTAGATGGTTATTATACAGATTTCATTCTTTTCCTTATATTTGACATGCATTTTACCATCTCAATGACATTTGTAATAACAGAATAAAACCGTATAATGCTGTTTACAACAGTTGTAAACTACAGTAACTTCAGTAGTGCAAACAGGCTGCTTAGCCCCAGCCTGGCAGTGGTTTCAGTGCATTTTCTACATTTTTAACAGCCCTGAAAATAAACTGTAAGCAATCAGAGTTTGAAAAGACAGACAGGTTACTGTGAAGAAAGTTAAAAATTAAAAAAATTCCCAATATGAACACTGTAGGCAGACTGATTGATTACCATAATTATTCAAACAGTATTTGTGTATAAATTATTCCATCCCAAGAATTTTGAACACTATAAGCGGTTTCCACTTTATTTGCAAGACTTTATAACAGACGTTCTCCCGCTTATGCTGAAATATTGTAGCTTCCTCCACCACACCATGAGCTATGTGTAAATAATGTATAGATCACCGCTCTAGGCCTTAAAAAAGTGAAACCACCAACTTTTGCTGGTAATTGGAAAGGGACCTTCAGGCAACATGGAGGGACGCCAACACTTTTCATCTGCATATACTACTAACACTGCAATTACACAAAGCAGGTTGAAAATCTGAAAAGTGTTACTTTAACCAGCTATTTGACTTCTGTTGGATTGGGGTGTGTTTAAATAATCCAACCTGTGTTCAGTGCAGTGTGTTTATTTGAAATGCAGGACACATATACAGTATCTCAACAGCATTCACACAGATGGAACAAAGGGACTCTGCTCCACATTTGGTTTCCCACAGTGGACCTTCAAATTGCTCCAATTGAAAAGCAGATATAGCTTCAGGTTCCCTCCATACAAGAAAATTGTTCTGTGTGATCACCAGCTGAACAACCACAGACCAGACAGCCAATCATAAATAATAAGCTGCAAGTAGTCTGCATGACCAATATTTTTCTAGTGCTGAGAGGTGCGTGCTGTGTCCAACACTAAGTGAATAAAATTTCACAGGGCCCTTAATATGTTAAGGATAGACTCCATTTATGACTGGTATCAAGATGCAATTTGTATCTCAATATCTTCTTTTGACAAGAAGAAACGCAGAAGACAGTAAACACACACAGAATGGCGAGACAACATCTGGATTTTGTTGGGCTCGCATTGTGATTGGAGCTCAGCCAGCTGTGGACACAGTCCGTACACTGAGGCCACATTCTTCAGAATAAAATATTGCCAGCCATTTTAAAAGGTCACTGTACTCCACTTATTCCTGCTAGCTGAACATGCTTAACGAGAGGTACAAGGAGTAGCAGTAGCTAGAAAGTCTTCTATCACAACAAGCGATTTGAAAATGAGTGACACTCATGGTAACATAAATCCTGCTTAAATTATTTGAGAGTATAATTATAATGCTGAAAGTCTCAACATATTGTTAACATGGATTCATACCAGGTGTAAATGCAAAGGCTGAAAATGTAATGTTATTTTCCGAATGCATTTTAATACCAGGTGTAAATAATAAAAAATGTTTCTGAAATGCTGCCAGAAGTGACAATTTTAGCTTAATAAGAATTATCCAACATCCTATTACTTCTAAATACAAATGTTTACGGTATACTATGGAAGACATATTAAGAATAAATTCAGTCTACTGCAGTCCTGAGGGCAAAAAATCCCTCATCAACCAGCGGTCAGAGGTGGGAGTCACTCAAACTGACAGGCAGGCTGCAGGAAATCAAATAGCATCTCAGCAGAACAGCAGCAGGGCTTCTGAGAACAACACAACTCAATAAACCATGAATTAGATAGTTGTAGTGTACAACAACAGGACACCATGTTCAAATCAATTTAGCAAAAAAATAAGAAAGTGAAGCTGATGGCACCGTAATTGGATGAGTGAAGAGTGCACATATGTGGTTTCTGTTTGCTATGCTGTTTGCACGCTGAATATTTGGCATAAATAACACATAATGAATGTGTCAACAGCACAAGCTGGTAGTGATGGTGAAATGCTGAGATAACCGTGACTGGAATTTATTCCGGTGGTCTCTATAGTGGATCTCAAAGCAGCAGAATACCTGGAGGATAAGAAGGGGATATATAAAATGTCCTCAGCATGGATGTGCCAATAATGGACTGAGATCCCTGAAGAGCATTTTGTAAAGCCAATTTAAATCCATACCAAGCAGTAGTATACCTGGCACTGGTGTGTCATGCATAGCAGCTGGCAGGTGCATTCACAAATATGAATGCACAGTTTTACCCAGACTGAGTTGCACCCTTTATGACTATATGGATTAGCTGATTTTAAGAGTTCATGTTACTTTCTGTCTTGAAGCTCCATAGTGCTACTAGTGGGTTAAAACCATAGACTGTATAAAATATGGACGTAGTCTCCGTGACGTCACCCATAGGGTTCTGAAGAGCTGAAATGAAGCTTTGTGGGCGTTCCCACAGTCGCCATTTTGGCAAAGTTGACTCCGCCCAACTCCCCCGGATAATCCATAAATGGACATAGAACTGCAGCTGAGGCGGCTGAAACACGCCCACTTAGCTTGAAGCTACCAAGCTAGCGGAGGCTACCGGAGCTAACAAGCTAGGCTAAATGCTACACCGGGACGGACAGCAGCCGGCCGGCTCGCTGACTACTGCCGTGATGTTCCCGTCTGTTGGTGTCCCAGCTTACACTGCTTAACTCAGGGTAAGTTACTCTAAAACTTTACCACAGCAACTTCAACTTGTTTTAGATATATAATTAGGGTAATTTGAAATACCGGTTTTGTCGAGACTTACAGTAATGTCGCCAGTGTTACCTTGAATAAACACGTTTACGGATACTTACATGAGGCAAACATGTTAACCTGAATTTTAATTTTTAACTTAATTTTACTTTAGCTAGAAGTTGTTTATTTTGGATGACCCTTGATTAAACTTTATGAGCTGAGTGATATGTAATTAGGTTAGTATTCTTACCGTAGATGTTGGATTGATACTGGCACACAATTATATATTTTTTGCTTATTAATAACTTCTACTCAGGTATGATTAAAACAAACGTATTACATTAGTAAATCTGCGAGTTGTTTCTCAGTGTAGATGTGTCAGGGCGTATCAGTTAACGTGTAAAATGATAATCCCCCACAGCGCTATTAAACAGTATGCATTTACCTTTATGATGTGACACTGACAGACTGTCTGGGATTATTATCTGGAATATCAGTTAAGACAGAAAGGCCATTTTATATTTATATTTACTTATTTCAGTACATTTGTCAATAAATTTAACTTCCAGTCTTGGTAACTTGACTTTAGACGGCTGACATTATGATCACATTATCTGTCTTCAAAGGACTAAAAAATTAATTAATTTGAATAATGTTTTATATTTTTGAGGTGTGGATCCCTTCTTCCATTTTATCCTTCAAATCCTAGTGTTTTCAACATTATTTAGGCACTCTTCATAGCTTTTTGTTATATATATTGTTTTACCTGAAGCATTTAATACTCTCATTTATTTTCCTCCCATAGTCAGTGTGAATCATTGGTGACAGCTCTGTGTCCAGTGAGCTGCTGGACATCAGTGTCTGCTGGTGGACTGTGGTGGAAAGACCTTCTCCCCTTCCTTGAGGAAGAGCTGCCCAGATGTCTTCTTCTTCCACTGTGACGGCAGCAGCAGCATGGGGGAGGTCAGAGGTCAAGCTGCTCACCATCATGGAGAACTTTTCTAGACTTAAATATTGTCCACCTTTTTGTTTTTTATGCATTTCAATAAATTACATTTGCATTTGAGCTAACGTTGTCTTTATTGCTGTGTGAAAATGTTAGATTTAAAATATCTGATATAATACAACACAGATAAAACATTAAGCATTTATGTTCAACTCTTATTCCAGGTGATATATGTCTAATTTTAAAAATGTGAGAATACAATCAGGAAGCTGATAAATGGGTGCTTTTAATAATATGATTTAATGCAATAACGTAAAAACACTACAGCAGCAAAATATTTAAGTCAAACTACACATACATAAAAACATCAATATGTAACCTCAGATATTGACAAGTTGTTGATGTGTTTGAGTCCAGTTGTGTCTTCTCATGTGGAGCATCAGAGGTCCACCTTGTCTGCATCACCTGCAGAGGAAAACTTTACACAGACAAATAGAGATGTAAGTAAAATATGTGTTACAACGGACAGGCTTTATTTTCATTTCAGTTTTAATACACTGATTATTGTTCAGGATGACGAAACACATTCAACAGTATTGACTACTCTCAATATAGCCTGTTAGTAAACGTTATCATGCTTTGCACAGTTCCTCCTGAAATTCAGACTTGACGTTATGTGTTAACTAAAGTCGATCACAATCAGTCGGTTTCTGGAGTGTTTTCATATTAAAATGCCTGCTTTGATACTGATATTAAATAAAAAAGATAAAGTCGGGTCCTGCGCCGTCAAATTTTACGTTAACGAATATTTCACAGTCCGAGTCTTTATAACAAACTCCGTTATTTCTGAACCATGCTTAAATGTGATTCTTTTTAATTACACAGATATTATTCTAATTATACACAGATGAACATGTTAAATTGGGCCGAGTGTAGCGTTACCTTGATGCAATGGTAAGTTTAGTCATCATTTCATAACATCGCATAATGTTACCATACTAACATGGTGAAGCTTTATTTTCCAAACACACAGACGCTGTGTTTGATTCCACGTATTACAAAAATAAATTATAACACTTCTGTATTACTTATGACTTCAGTCACCATACCGGTTTAATAATATCTTCTTTACTTCACTCCCGTTAGCATCGAAGGCAGCATTAGCTGGCTAACAAACTACTGTAAACGCTAATAAATGATCATTTATAAATAAAATAAAACGAGAATAACACTCACCAACAACTGGAGCCTGGGCTTCTTGTGGAGCAGTGGTACAGCTCACCACACAGCAGGTGGTGTTAATAGTCCGATGTTTGCCTGTAAAACTCTCCGACAGCCGACAGGGAAAGTTTCCAGTGAATTAGCCACGGCGCTAGTAGCTACAGACAGCTAGCGGCTAGTGCCGTCCGCTACGTCACCTGTCACTCAGAGCGGGGACTGCTTTATTATGCAGAATTTTCAAAACTTAAACTAGTGAGATATAAAATAATTCACCCCCCTCAGAGTTGACATGAAAGCGGAAATCAGCTTTTGAGAGTAGAGCCATCGTTTGAACCAGGCTGTAAACAAGTTTATTTCTACTGTGAAATCGGACATTTTAACATGAGAGTCAATCTAACTTGCTCCCTTCTGCAGCCTGCCTCAAGCGGCGAGTGGAGGAATTGCAGTTTTTGGTACTTCCGCATAGGCTTCTCAGCTCTGGACCGGAGCTTGCCGCTTGGTTAAAACTCAACACAAAGTACCTTTTGAGCAAAAATTAAAATAATAACTTTATATTGTTGTAATCCAAGTGGTCCGAGGCTTTGTTTTCAGGAGACAAAAGACCTTCACTGAATCTCAGGTCATTTCAGAGGGAGGGTGTTACTATTGACTGTTCTATTGTTCTATTGGATCTTCCTTCAGATGGTGAAAATCTGACTCCGTGACCTGCAAAAGAAGTTATTATGCGCTGTAAAGCAACCCAAAAAAAGTTGTTTACAAAAGAGTCTCAATATAAATGCAATAAAACCTGTCAGTATCAGCAAGGCGTTTCAGAAATTGAGAGAAAATGTGGCTTAGAGTTAAGCCTTTTGCCAAGCTGTAGCCAGAGCCTCAAATCACACACAGTGTGTCGTCTCAAAGGACTTTACAAGCCCACAAGTTTGCAAAGAAAACAGAATTACCTCTATGTATCGGCATCAGGATCACACCCGTAATCGGGATTATTAAAAATATGACTAGTACTTGTGCTGAATGAAGCTGGTACATATGCTGGTGCTTGTCTGTTGGTAAGGGCTTATAACAGAGAGTGGAGAGCTGAAGGAGGAAGGCTTTATTTTCTGATTCTCGCATTTTTCTAGGAAACTGCCTACCCTAGCATGAAGGATAATATGCAAAAGGGAAATATTAAATATTAACAGATTATTAAGAAAACTACAACCCAATAGAAATACTTTGCATTTTATGGATATGTCTCTGACCTTAACAAACATCTATCCTCCTCATTTGCTGTCTCACTCCTACTGTATGAACCTTCTCTTTCTATAATGAATAATGGAGCACCACACTGCTTTCAAATGTAAACAAGCCTATGGGCCCGGTGGGAGTTTGTGGTATAGAAGATGAGCTCAGGGATTTTGCTCTTGGCCTTGGTAATCAAATGTTGAGATTGCTATAGTGTGTATTTGTGCAGTAATCTGTGTGTATGTGTGTCAGACAGACTGGATGCTTGAGTGTTTCTCTATCACGCTTTCTGAAGGGCTTAGTGTGGGCTGCCCTTCTTACGGCCTGCCTGCCTTAACTGTCTTCCTTCATGAATTATTGACTATGTGCCCGTCTTATTTTTTTTTCCCCAAATGGCTTTTTGTCTGTCTGACTCCTCTTCTATCATTGTCATTTTGTCTGTCGAAAACACAAAACCAGCTGTGTGTTAGAGAACTTTCAATCACTCCAGGAGGTAGATTAAATCCAAAATGCATCTATGGATGTTTTTTTTTTGGCTCATCTGTTGTAATCAACTCTGTCACATCTCATCTTTTGTCTCAGTTGATGTCACATCCAATCTTAGTTGCTGCATTCAGTCTATGATGATTGAATATAAACTTGTTTTTCGTTGTCAGATTAATAGTTAGTTCCTTTTTCATTTTCAACATACTGGATTAAGAATAAAATCGGGATTTTTGAAAACACACCCAAACACCACAGATACAGTCATTCATTATGCAGTTTATGGGTTTAGATATTTTAGTTATTGAAGTTGAACATGGTATTCCTGTCGCATATAGTGAAGTAGACCATGACACAGTTGGAATGTCCATAGTGTGATAATAGGTTTCAAAATGCATGTGTATATTGTCTTCATATGATTGGAAATTGATTTTTTGTGTTTAGGGAATCAGCACGACTGTTATGGTAGCATAAACTTTTTATTTTTACTATTTTGATGCAGTGCATTACCACCACCGAGTGGATTAGAGTCAACATTCTCATTATGTTACACTCTGGAGCAGCTGCTGAGTCTTAGAGTGACACCTACTGGTAAAATTCGGTACATCGGTCCGATCTTTGATTTTATATCAAACCCATTTGAAAATGTTTACATTGTCCAACCAGTATTAAGGTTGAATAATAGAAAGATATTATTTCCCAGAGTGCTATTCCAGGGGCATATTTATTAATTGGCTTTAAATCTTTTTACAGTTCACGCTAATCATTTTTTATATAAAAAATATTGAAAAAAAACATCTATAATGAAAATTGTCTGAGCAGGAAAGCTCAGGTGTATCTGGTGTAGCCTATGTGTCAAGGAGCAGACATCACATGACAAGGTTAGCGACTTGCTGGTGAACAAAGTGGAACATTTGCATAAAAGTTAAAGAGCTGGATATTGTACAGGAGATGGTGGAGACCAAAAACAGAGCTTAAAGAGAGTGCAACTTGGACATCCATCAGGTGGCCACAAACACATCTCCGGATGAATGATAATGTAAAGTGTGTTCTTTTGAATAATTATGCTGCTTGTTCCAAACAGGTGGGCGTCGCCGGTCTGAGCCCGACGAGGCGGAGCTACTGAGAGTCAGCAGGCGATTGGTGGAGGATGCAGTCAATCGCGCCTTGCAACAGTACAAACAAGAAACACTTCAAAATGGGGGTGGGCCTAATGCCACGGCGCCGCAGCCCCCTGGAAACACTGACGAACCTGCAACAAAGACAGACACTACAGCTAACTCCACCACAGACAATAGGAAGTGACATCATTGGACTGAGGTAAAGAGACTGAAAAAACAGCCGCCCAGAAAACATCAGCCAGGCCTGGCTAACAAGGCGAAGAGTCAGTAAGCCCTGGGCACAAAGCCTGAACCAGCCAACCAGTCAGAAGCCCAGTTTGCTGACCAGCTAACCCAGCTAGCCAACCACAACAGTTAGCGCGTCATGCTAGCTGCCTGCCCAACTGACCTAGCATGACACAATAGATAATGTAGCTTGAGTTCAGTGCTAAGTGACCGTCCCAACAGGCCAGCAAGCTGCCTGTTAGTTAACATACAAGGATATCATCCCTCGATCCTCACTCAGCTGTGGGTCTGTGTTTGCACGCCAAACCCAGAGACCATATGTGAAGCACTCCTCTAGAGACACACTTGCACGTGTAGGGTTCACTTTGACCTGCCAACCACAAAACTGCCCTTTTAGACTAAGATATCATATTTTGTAGCAATGTATTCTCATGATTGGGTTGTATACCAAAACTTTTACAGCCCGGTTCTCAAGATAGTTCTTAGGATATCCTACACAATTGGACCAGTTGCTGTTTTTTTCTACTTGGTTAGACTTCAGCAGCAAACTACTTGGTTAAGGTTAGGGAAAACAACAGGGTTCGGGCTACTTCTGTACATAAGTTCCAACAGTACAAGAGCACAAGTCTCTTGGGTGAAAGCTGTAGGTTGGTTTGATCTATCCACCACTACTCCTGCCCGTCCCACAGGGGATATACGTGGCTTTCATACTACTTGCTATGTCACTGGACAAAATTTCAGTGCATTCACTTTTCATAGGAATACCTACAAAGCGTTCATGAGAATAGCTTGTTCATAAACAGTTTAGTTTACCATCACCCTCATTAAAAATGGGACTCAATATCTTCAACTTTCCCATGAAAACAACTTCTTTCTTCTTTACTTTTATTGTTTCTAATATTTAACTTTTCTTTTAGCATGTTTCTCTCGAAAATCAGTGCTGCCTTCATTGACAAAAGATTATACATCTGCTTATCTTCGTGGCTGAAGAAAGTATGTTAACACTGATGACAGAGTGTGTCCTGCCGAGACAGTACTGAGACAATCACCAATTTAAGATCAGTTCTATGCTAGGAATTCACATTTTTAAATTGAAACTATGTGCCAGCCTTTTATAACCCAATCTGGACTCTATTGGGTCCACAAACACTGTGGGAACATAAACACTGGTATCCCCTTATGGCGTGAATTTATCTCCACACTAACGGCACTAACTTTACAAAGAGTAAATTGGAGTTTGTTAAAGGTATACTATGCAAGATTTTCCAACAAAACAATGTATAGAGTCATATGTTTCATGGCATCAGCCATCAGCGCAAAGCTATGAAAATAGCAAAGTGTTGAAAAAAATGCAAATATAGCGAGGTGAACCACCAAGGAGACAAAGCTTGTCCCAAAATAAGAGTGAATCTGGGGTTTGATTTTTTTTTTTGTTTACAAACAGGTAAGTGACAATTCCTGCATAGTATACCTTTAAATGTGTATGCTAAAGATAAAATAACACTCCATCAATACACTATAAGTTGCCAAGAAAGCATTTTTACTCCATTTATGCCAAAACCTCCATTAACTACCTGGGTGCTTGTCTCAATGAAAACTACGTGATAGGCTATTATTATAACAGACATGCATTAATTTCATAACTCTGCATCCTGCCTGATCATATATAGATGTAATTATTTTTTGTTTTTGTTGACATATTTTATTGTCTTTTTGTTCTGTGAAATGAATTTAAAACAGCAGGTCTCCACAGACAGTCTGTTTGAGGCTCAGTGTTCATAGGAAGTATTTATGCTGATCTGAGGAGCTTTTATTTTGAAGTACTGTACACGCAAGAGCATTTACAGCCAAGTGAGTTCTTTAGATGGTGATGCTGATGTCGGGGAGGTTAACTCAGACAATCGCTGCTGTCAGCTGAAAACCCTCCGGCTTTTGATTTCAGTGTCTTCCATCCATTTATTTTTTGTTAAACTTGAAAATGAAATTGGCCTTTTCATGCTCTGCGTTTGACCCCATAGCTCATGAAATTCATTCAGAAACACACGGCCGTCAGTGTGAAATTAAGGGGGATTGTCTGAATATTTGTTCAAAAACTTGACTTCCTGGAGATGAGGTTTTCCACTGACAGCAAGATGATGATGATACAGCTATGATTCAAAGTGACTGGTTTGCTCTCTGATATTAAACGTTATTTTATCCTTTCTACTATTATTTATGATGTATTGAAGCCAATTTCTGCCAGTTTGATTAAAAAAAGATCTTTTCATATCATTATAATGTGAAACTTTCTGGAAATAATGACTGTAGTTTTGGAGAAAGTTTCTTATTATACTGAGACAACTAATTATTTGTTTTCATTATTATTATTATTATTGTTATTATTATTATTATTATTTTGAAATACTAATGCATTTTTTTTTTAAACAAACTTGTTATTGTGTGATACTAAGTCATTATTTTGAAAAACCAACTAATTTTGAGCTACTAAGTATTTTGACATGTTCTCATAAAAATTACTGACAGGATCTTTTTTTCATCACAATGCTGTCTTCACTTTATTATTTGTCCTTTACTGGCGGATATTGACTTCCGTAATAATGCTTTGTTGTCTCTGTTAAGAAAACTTAATTTCATGTTAAAAGATGTTTAATTTTAATTCGAGAAAAAGAGCATTCAGTTTGCATTCAAAGGTGAAAAAGCACAAAATGATTTTTTTTTTTTTAATTTCACTTTTTTATGTGCAGGTTAATATATACATGCTGTTAAATCAAATCACCTCTGTTCAGAGTGGCCTTAAGTCACTAAAACAAATAGATTTTTCTGTAAGTGCTTAAGGTGACAATGCATAGATAACATTTTTAGCCAATGTGGGTAATGATGGCTCATTTTTCTGTGAGATTTACCAAAGTCTCTTAAATGTAAACCTGTGGCTAAAGAGTTGGATTCTTGAGTTAAATGTTAAAAATTGTCCACAATTCATGTCATCTGTATAAAAATATACATCAGTGTTTGAAAAACAGCTCAGATTTTCAGCCAAGTGAGGTCTATTTCGCTGTACAGCAAACAGGTGTGAGCTCGAAAATGTGCTCCCATCCCTGTGAAATCCACTTAAGTCCTGTCACTGTGGGCTCATTCAAACGTCAATAACAGAGGTGAATTCTGTCTTAAGGTGGACTTTGAACGTTTTCACTTTGATCTTTTGTCATCACCGGATCCTTAATCTCCTTAAAATCCCCTTTAATACACAAGTTGTCCTGTTGGCCTGTTTGTTAGTCTGTTCACCTGTCTCTGAGAGCATGTCTGTGTGTGTTTCAGAGTGTGTGACTGTAGGATGTTTGATCAATGGTTCCCCAGAGAAATTCTTGTCTCTATCAATCATGACAACTCAGAGCTGTGTGATGTGTGTGTGCCTGTGTGTGAGCGTATGTACAAATTTGTCTTTTCTGTTTGTCTTTCCATTTGTCCATGTGTACGTCTGACCAGGTGGGCGTGTTGGTTGTACTGTGTTGTATATCTTGTTCTGCCATATTTGAACAATAAAACAGGATATGAGTCTCAAAACCAATATCCCTCTCTTCGTCTCCTGATTTCAGTCTGGGTGTCCATGTAGGTCCACAGTGGTTACAGAGTGTGTATGTGTGTACAATATGTTTACACCAAGACAGATCATTTTGAGGTTGCCATTGCCCCCATAAGTCTTCTTACACACAAATAATAATGGAAAAGGAGGTGAATTGAAAACTAGAGATACATTATTGAAAGTAAATTGATTTAATTCAAGCCAAATTGATTCAAACATCAGTGATGTGATGAAAACATAGCCATGTTTCATTCACCATGTACAACAGAATTGCAATTTATAATTTAAGGAACATGGCCATGGTGAGAGTAATAAAAAAATATTTAAAAAATAACAGTAGTGATTAAAATGCTGTTGCTAGGCCTGACAACCTGTTAGGAAATAATAGCAAATATCTGGGAAGAAGTAGACCGAAACGACTATATTTTTATATTCACAATATAATTTGTAGGCAGAGAATTGTAAATAAATGGGACTTTTATTTTGAAGGAAAAGCTTTCCAGTGTTACAGTTTACTTAGTGACCCTTTCAGCCGACTGTTATAAACAGGGAGAAAATACGTAGCCACCCTCTTTGTTTAGCTTTTCATTACAATGTCAGAATTAATATTTGATCTTTGGAATCTGAGTATGCATGTATCACTTCTATTACCTATTTGACACTTTAAATCAGGGATGGGCAACAAATGCTGGAGGGGGCCACAATTTTTCATCGACTACCACAGGGCCACATATAGGGCCGTGCACTTAACCATATATGATGAAACTGCAATTTTAAATATGTTTACAGTGCAGTAACTTAACATATTTCATGCTCAAATGCATGTTTAACAGTATAAATAGGAATACAAAAGGTGAAGCAAATAAAAAATAACCATTTACTGTGATTTTCTTTTTTTCAGTGCAACAACAGCAGACCAAGATTAATTGCAAGAAGTAATTTTGTGCATTTTTACACTGCACTTTTAAGATTTCATGCTCAAATGCATGTAGCTGTACTGGGGGGCACTTCAAGTGAGGGTGCTGGCCTCCAGTTGCCCATCCCTGCTTTAAAGGATTAAAAAAGGTAAAAAAAATTAAATTAAAAAAATTAAAAAATTCTGTTCCACAGCTGCCCACAGACACATCCGGCTGAAATTCGCCAGTTACCATTAAACCGTAACACGGTGCCAACGCATGCGGCGGGAACCCGTCTTCTTGATAATTAACAAACATTTTAAGGAACAACCATGTTCTTACACGATAAGGTAAATTAGTGTATTATCATTTTATTTTAAGCAAACGTTTTGTAGTAACTTCAAATAGTGTCGGGAAACTTTTAGCCGTACACCGTTAGCAACATGTGTTAAAGTTAGCACAACAAGCTAGCAGAGCTACCAGGTGACAAAAAAAAGGTGAAAAACGGGGGCTTGACAGGTCTCCAGTGTCCCAAAAGTCATCTCCATCTTGGTGGAAATGCCAGGCGGTAAATGCATCAGGCAGGATTTGAAAAAAAAAAGTTTTTGTTCTCTAAAATTAGCTCTTTTATGAGCAAATGCTTTAAGAGGATGCTAACTTTAACACAACATACACTGCTTTTAATAATGCAGAGAGTGCACATTCTGAATATCCTTTTTTTGCTACAAATAAAGACCATCCTGTCTGTTTAATTAAAGCATTTAATCATGATTTAAATAATATAAAACCGAGAGCTCCCTAAAATGTAACATTTTTCATGCCTTTTAAAATCTTCGTATCATTGCCAAGTGGTGTGTGCCTTATGGTAGAGTAAAAATGATTCATGTTTTGGTCATTTAATACAAGACACTACAGGCAAAAACATTGTTTTTTCATGCACTGGCCAATGTTGAGACTCCTGGCTATTTACAGTAGCTTCCATTGTCTTTCAGACTAGTGGAAAGAAAACATCAAAATAAACATTGAGGCGTTTAATTGCATTTGTTAACAGTGATTCTCCTGAATTTGATGGTATTAAGGGTCTCCATCCCTTTGGCACACACACACGCACACACACACACACACACACACACTTGTGATTAGAATTCAGGGACATGTAGACATACACAAACTCAACATATCCTACCTTTTTTAATGTGAAATAACTACAAGAAGTCAAAAGGTTTAACTGACGTTAGCTGTGATGCCTGGAAGCAGAGTAATGAGAATGACATGAGTTATCTGTGGAAGCAGTGTTACTGCTGAACACTACAGTTAATTCACCATGTTTACTGTTTAGTAGGTTGCAGGTAACTCCACCTTCCTCAAGGTGTTTTTTTACGTACAAGTAATTTCACTTTACCTGATTAGACTGGTCCTTGATTGACAGCTCCCTCCCTCTCTGTTGCAAGTGTTAGGTTTGGACAAACTCCTGCAGGACCTGTCAACTGTGTTTTCCCTGTGAGTAATTGGTTTCACAGGAAAACAAGGACAGTGTCACATGAAGCTCCCCACACAGAAAGAGAGGAGGTGAGTTAATGATCCTGCCGGAGTGTCTCATCTGTAGGAGATGTCATGACTCCTAATGGCTGGATGGAGGCAGATAAGTGGACAGTGATGAATGAGTGTTTTTTTGGGGGGATTGTAATATATAAGCTGTTTCAGATGTAAAAATTAAAACAATAGGACAGGCAACAAAACCATTGACTGAAATTATGCACATGGGTTTCATGCTAGCAGCATAACGAGACATTTGATGAACAATAATGACCTTCCTTCTGCTGACATGTAGGCGTAAGTGATTAATGCAGCCGCACACCTGTTGCACCAGCACAACTGAGACTTATGGTGAGCAAGCACACAGCATATAAGACACACCTTTTAGACAAGACGCTATATCATCATGACACTTCGAGTACTTACATTAAGACAATTATTTTTTGTATTTGAAATTTTCTGCAATGTTTTGTTTAAATATGCAAATGGAGCATTATCTAATTGTAACTTTTGAAGATTTTAGGGTAAATCTGTAGTCACATGAAGACAAGCTGTAGTGAGATAATTTCATTTTTTCATTTTATTAATTCTTCTTTTCGAACCAAAAAAAAAATAAACAACATAAACTACAACAGCGTAGGCTAGATGCATATACATATTCATACACATACTCACATAGACACCATTAAACAGATGTACATAAACATATAAACATTTATACACATACAGTATATAAAGCCCTATACATATACATGCATCTGCCCCATTTAAGTAATAAGATAGAAATAAGAACCAGTTAACTTAATATTCAATATGCATTTCCTTATATCATTTTGGTTCGAAAAAAAAGGGAGTAGGCTTAAGTAAAAAATACTTATCTAGGCCTATCCCCTGATACTCAACACTTCAAAAATAAGAAATTGTATCTCTATATATAGCCACTTAATGTCAAATAAATATGTATTATTATTATTATTTATTTACTTATTTTCTTATTAGTCAACCATAGTATATTAAACAACTTAGATCTGAGAATTTCTATTACTCCCGCAAAGAAAACAAACGAACAAAAAAAAGAAGACAGAAAGAAGACATTTTATGCAAGCAAAATAGCTCGGTGTAGAGAAAAAACTGTCCAGTGCATGAAAAAATTGTTTTTGCCTGTAGTGCCTCATCTTAAATAAATGCAAAAAAGTCAGTGCGAACTGTGTGAAACAAGGTCATGAGGTGTTACCAACATGAGACCTCACCAGCCCCTTTATTTCACAGCTTTCCTCTTAATGTGAGAATCTGGTGAATCACGTGGAGTAATGCTGCATAATGCTGCATAGCTGGTACTGTGATTTAGTCATCAGCCAGCCTGTATGTGATATAATGCTGTGATTGGTCTAGATTCAGAGTGATTCATGTAGATCCTGCAGTAAATTACCATTAACATTTTGCTTACCAGCTGACTCTCAAAGTCATCATGATGTAACCAGAGACTGGGTTATGTGACCTGTTCTGAATATTCATAAAAACTGAGACTTCTTCTGAGAATATTTCAAGTATCTACTGTCCGTTTAATCTTGAGTGTTTGATCAGATGAACTTCCTCTGATTTACTGGACAGTGATTGGTTATTTTGAAGAAAAAAAACATCAAAAAATGAGGAAGGCCAAGTACAATTAAAGAAGCAATCCATCAAGTTCACTCAGGAAGGTCAGTTTATCACTATTCAGCTTGGGAAAACAGCTGCTTAATGCCGTTTGTCATCTGGACGGAGTCAAAATAACCTTCATAAAATGTTATCAGGGTCTTCTCCATTTGCCAAGCAGGAAGACACTGCTGAGTTGCATTGTGGGAAGTGTCATCCTGGTTGTAGTTCATACTCAGGACCCCTTGAGAAACTTATTGCATTTCATATTTTACTTTTATTGTATACAAAAAAAGTAACAAAACTTGGTCAGCGTCCACACACAACCGTGTGTCTCTGATGCAGTGTCGGTGTTCTACATTGTGTGTGTTTGTGTGTGTGTTTGTGTGTGTGCTCTCTGAAGCCCACAGGGTTGTTCTCTGCTTTTGCTCTGGAAGACAAAATATCCTTTTTCCTTTTTACCCTCTTTTCTCTTTCTATTTTTGTAGCAGTTCCATCTGGCACCATCTGCCTTACTGAACACATGTATTTGTTAGAGAGAGAGAGAGAGAGAGAGAGAGAGAGAGAGTGTAAAACAAAGTGAGTGAGTGGGCTCTATATTCTCCATATGTGTGCCTGGTCAGTGTACTATACTTATCACCTCATAGATCTCACTTTTTTTTCTCCCATAAGTTCCAGATCTGCACAACACCTACTGTAATAATAATAAAAAAAGAAGAGAATCATCTCCCGAGGCTGTGGGCTGAAAGCTGGCAATTATCACTATAATGAATTTAAGGAATTGAAGGGCAGCAGAGGGAGGTAGAGCAAGAGCCATTCTCTGTGTTGAAGAGCCTTAGCTGCAAGGTGACTCAAACATGACTGGAATATGAACAAGCTAACCCCCCCTCCCCTCCCACCGCTCACCCACATACAGATACACAGAATCTATTAGGAAGAATGATGCTGTCTCTGTCATCCACTCAGGAAAGTACACAGTACATCTCTTAGCGCCACCAGGAACGCAAATTGTTTTCAACTGAAGAAAGGTGTGTTTAGTTTCCCAGCTAATTTTATACAACTAGAAAATTATTGAAAGTGGAGTTTTTACCGAAGGTCATTTATCTGACAAACATGTGTCTCACTTGAGGATTCTTTATTAAATATGCACTTTAACACTGAAGTACACTATCAGTGAAAAGTGACAGAACCAACTAATATAAGTCATATTTTGACACTGGCTACTTTTTTGTGTTTTCCTGTTCAATACAGAAAATCCAAAATTGAATTACTTTATTTATCCCCGAAGGGAAATTCAGTTAGTCTGTTAGCTCTTGAAGAATTAGACAGCCTGATGGCTGTAGGAGCGAAGGATCTTTGTAATTTCTCTGTCCTGCAAAGTTGGTAATGAGTTTGCATTTTTGGCCACTTTAGCCCCTTTCAGAAGTGCCGCAAAATATCGCAGCTTGAAATGGTAGTCCGAAAGGGGCTTTTTTTTTCTCAAAGTCAGTGGGCCTCATGCAAGAACATTTTCATAATCTCATTAAACTTTCTCTTACTTCGTCATTTATTATTTATATGGATTTTCAAACTTAAAACTACTTCTTAGTAAAGAAATATACAATCCAAAAATTAAAAAGTAAATTGTCTTTGTGCAAAAGAGAAAATCCAAAATAAGAGAAAATTGGTGAATGCTGCAAGTTCTCATCACTGGTACAAGCCACTTAAGAATAAATCTGTTGGTACAGGTGGTTCTTGCATGTGGCCCTATGGGTATACTGGATGCATTCTGGTTAGATGCCTGAAATAAGGTCTGTGGCTGAGACAAACCTAAGTCAGTTTAACGTTTTGTTCTATAACATAAACATCAGTAAATGCCGCTCTTTCAGTCTTTATGCTAATGCTAACCAGCTGCTGACTCTCTGGCTACATAGATGTAGCTTTTAGGTTAAATGTGCTGAAACCATAAGACTAATACTCTTGTACGTTTTTAAATTTAAGTCATTTACTTGTACTAGAGTGTGTTCACATTGTGGCTTTAGCTTATGAAAAATGCATGTTACTACAGATAAGGTGTTGGAACAATTAGTTTCACAGCCTGCAGCTGTGATAAACTACTCTGTCATCTCACGTAATGCACAGCGTCGTAAACAATGGACTGTTTGACAAACTTTAATAACACGTCATAAATTACCTCAAAAGCCATTTTCTGCTAATTTGCTGTGATAAACACAGAGTGTCAGCTCAAACACAGGCACTGATTCATTGTTTGTAATTCATGCTTTAAATAATGTATCAGGGTAGTTAGCCTGGGTAGCAGGAGCTACAGTGGCGGGGCAAGCCAAAAAAGGAGAAGCAGTTAGTCAGAAACATAACTGTGTCACCTCCAGCCATATTTTTTTACGATCACAGTTCCCTGACTCTGCTTGAAGGACTCTTCATGGATTTCTTATCACAGCGGAGGAGCTATGGTTGATCAGACTTTGGAGTATATGTTATTGGACTGTAATGTGCCCCTCAGGAAAAATTTTATGCAGCCAGGGTTTCAATCAGCATCACAATTTAAGTTCAGCTCTGTGGGTGCAGTTCTCTCAGCCGCTCGTTGTCAGTGGACCAAAACAAACACATTACACACAACAGCAGTCCATTATACATAAACACACAATAAATGAAGCCTGAAAAAAGCACATCAATGGGTCATAGTGCATAAATGTAGGTAGTGACAAGTGGCGCTCATTTTAATGAATTGAATCTCCATCCAGCAGTGGGAAAATTGAGTTTAGAAGCAGGTTGTGTTGAGTAAAAGAGAGCACAGGGTGACAGGATTCAGACATCTGTCTCTTTATCCGAGCTGTTGTTTGAAACTGAGGACGCGAGGGTGTTCTCAGTGACGGCTGTATAACAGGAGGCGGAGGTTGTTTTGTTTTGTTTTTGAATCCGTCACAGGAAAGTGTTTGTGAGGCTTTTTAAGCCATGACGGTTGTGAACGTTCTGTTTGAGTGAGTTGTTTTTGTGTGTGCCAAGAAATGTGACATTATTTGTTCTGTGAATGAATAAATATGTGTTTTGTGCCTGGGCCCTGGCCTGTATGCATGCACATGCTACAGTAGTATGCAGTAGATTTTCTGTCTTTCTTTACTCAGCAGGACATAGGCAGATGGCTCCAGCCCACAGAATGTGTCCATATCAAATATTTATATATATATATATATATATATGACCTGATTATTTTTTCATTTTGACTTACTGGATCAACATTTTGAATACAAAAAAAACACAAAAAAATTACAAAAAACACATGTAAAACACATAAAACATGAAAAACAAACCAAAAACACACACAAAGTTACAAAAAACACATACATACAAACACACTCACAACACACCAAAAACACAATAAAAATGCAAAAAACACAAAGAAATTACAAAAAAAAAAAAACAGCATACACAACAGATTGCATTACAAATGCTAAATGCACAAAGCTAAATTAGAAAAATCTCTGCAAAAAAAGCAAAATCATGTTAATACACTTTGAGGTGTTTTTTTTCCCCTTTGCTAAAAAATGGTTAATGCATTAAATTGGACATGGAAACTTGTGGAAAAGCCAAAACTTTAGAGAAAAGCTGACAGCAGGGCTCCATGCTGCTTGGTTTTTACGTTGTGACGTCATGAAGAAGTCATGCTCCGGCGCTTTCATGGACTCCAGAGGGTTAACCTGAAAATGAGTAGAACATGTCCCCTTAAGTCCTCTTATTTAAACAGTAGAAACCAGTAATATGGTTTGTTCGGCTTCACTGGAAACCAATAAATAATTTGCATTTCTGACAGTGTAGACCTTCAAGGTTTTGTTTTTTTTCTGAGCGGTCTAAACATGTTTTATTCTGAACATAACTCCAGGACCTGTTTGTTAAACACCCGATCAGCATCAGTGCAGGGGACTCAACCAGGATTGATATCTGAAGGATTGTAAATGTAAGTAGTTGTTTGCATTCTTTAAAGGAGACTACCATTTAATGAGATTATGTAGTTGTTGCAGGTTAGATCACAGATTAAAGCATCAGCATACAAGTTGTACAAACTATACTGATTATGGCCTTTTTTCTAAATGTGTTTACTTAGTGAAGTTCAGATTGGTTTTCTCACAGCACACTAATTATCCAGACTCCATGCAGTTGCTTTTATTGAGCTACAAGAACACATTAAAGGGCCATAATTAAGGTTTCGTTTTAGCCCATTAACTTAAAATCAATTATACTTAACATCACTGCGATTTTCCACCTTTTAAGGCAGCTTTTATTTCAGTTCAGTACAGCATTAACGTCAACTGCAGATGTTTTCCTCGTCCCTGTAGTGTTATTGATCAATCTACATTGTTTTGGTGTGTGTTGCAGAGTGTTGGGGATCTTGGCTAATTTGTGGTGCTCAAAGGGCCCAAAAACTAAATTTGAAAAGCTCAAGAGAAATCATGACCCAGTTATTAAAGATAATCCACAAACCTTGTTGTGAGCAGTTTCATGTAGAAACTATTTTATTTCGGTCAAACCACACCTGCCAACCACATCACCACGCAGAAGGAAGCTTGCATCTAGTGAAGTAGCTAATATTACGTCAACGTTACCAGCTCGGATGGTCATGGCAATCTTTTGCAGCCACAGCAATAAATCATAATAATAAATAACCCTGACAAAGCATTTAAAAGGATGCATGTTCACTGTGATGGATTTGTTTTTTCTGAGAAAGTTCCAAAAGCTTTGAAGGGTGATTTGCATGATGCTGCCTGGAAGGTAGAAATCCAATTTAAAAAACTGCGCTGTACTTTGGAAAAGCATAGCGCAGGTAGTAATGTTGAGTCTGATTGAGTTATAATATATTATACAAATAGATAAAGCTTACATGCTCTGAGCTGTATGCCATAAATGTTGCTGTTGTGTGTGTGTGTGTGTGTGTGTGTGTGTGCATGGTCATTGTGGCTTTATGTGGAATCATTAGAAACAGGAACATGGTGACAGAAAGAGGAAGCAAAGGATTTAATAATGGATCGCTTTTGTGTCTTGTCCTATTTCAAAGGTTTTATATCTGACAGCCTCAAACTGAGATTTATGTTTACTCTGTTAATAACTGCTGCAATTTGCACTGCAGCGAAATGTCACCAGCAAATTGCTCTGTGAACATCCTGTGAGTGTGGTTACTTAGCATGCATGTCTGTGCATGACTGTGTGCAGAAACACATACTGAAAGCAAATCTATTGTTTGATCCTGTTCAGAGTTCAAATTCTGACTTATAAGCTGTTTGAGCTGCATTATAGGTCTTGTACTTTAAAATAATAATAATAATACATTTTATTTATAAAGTGCTTTACAAGTTACTAAAAGACGCTTGATGCAGGCATGACCATAACATGCACTCATCGCTCAGCTTTGCCTCAATCAGGAAATAAAAGTCACAGACTTATTAAAAGCTGCTCAAAGATTTTGTCCCTATTAGCGAGACACACACTTGCAAATGTACCCAAACATTCCCGCCCACGCAGCGCACGCACATAAAGTCTCAGCAAATATCAGCTGCTGTCTAGCTGTTGACACTGGAGAAGAAACTTCCAAAGCCACAAATGGGCAGAGTGCACCCAAGTGTTTACTAGAGCACATACACACACACACACACACCAGCTGCACCGAAGCTCCAACAGACACAAACCTCTTCTCAACGAGACAATATGTCCAAGCTTTGTTTCTGTTAGAGAGACTCAGGGTAGAGTAGATGTGGTGCCATGCTTTTTTGATCTGCATGTCTGTCTTTTTCTTTTCCCACTGTACAGTCTGGGCCTCATGAAGCAATAATATCCTCCTATTTTCAATTGTGTCCAGAATTTATTCTTATTTTGTTAGTGCCCATTGATATCTTGGCTTCACCAATGTTTTCGAGTTGCTGCTTTTCTCTTATATAAGAGAATTTTTTTCCGAATGTTTGAAAGCACTCAACAGACACACAACAGAAAGTGTCCTCGTCGTTGAACGCAGAATGGGGTGGAGTCAGATTAGAACGTGGGGCTTAATGTCCCCATCGATCATTTTTCCAATCCAACGCCATCTGATTAAAGCCCAACAACTGCGTTGATAAATTGACTGTTTACCAGAACACAAAGTTAGCTAGCTTATATTATACTAATTCCACCATACTGTCATGCTAGTTGCTATTGCATGATACCTGAAAACTCTGTTGAGCTAATTTTTTACAATGTGCTTTCCTGCGCTGTGACAAGTGTGTGGATGAATCATGAAGTTGTTAATATTTTACTTATTTAACAGATGGTTAGTTAGCTTAGCTACCTAGCTCGCTAATTACCCCATGCTCTCATGCTAGGAGGATGTGGCTTGAGGACAAATATCTATGTTAAATTTATATTATATGGACAATGTTTTTGGATAGCACATTGCACATGTTTAATGAAAATGTATATTTAAAATGTATTTATGCCATTACTTTGTGGAAAGTTGTTGTCACAGTCCAGTATTTGTTTGTTCGACGCAAAGGACCAAATGTTTAAATAGACATTTGAGACATTTAAGAGTTTTGCGGCTCTGTCTCATAATCATGAATCACAATTTTTTCAGGGTGATACTGTTTATTTCCATTGTTAAATTTTTCAGTTTATCCTTGGGCAGCTGTAAACCTCAACACTCCCCTTGCACCAATAGATGAGGAGGAGGTTGTTGTTTTCCTCACTCTTCATCGTTACACTACAGACTACCATCTGGCCACACACACACACACACACACACACACACTCCTAAGCAGGTGGGACTCCTTCAAAGTAAATAGAAAATGGTTTACAGTCACAGAAATTAGTCACCAGCACTTAGTTGAGTGACTAAGCACTGAAAAGAAAACCCTTTTAATTCACTTTCGAGTGGAGCTTTTAGTTCAGTGTGTGTGTGATGATTAAAGCCCAGGTCCAGCACAGAAATAAATCTTTCCTTTTGTTCTTCTGAATCTCCTGTCTACTGTATTCACTCTTCAGATCCCTAATTATCAGCAGCTTCTTCAGCAGCAGTCCACAGATAAGCATGCAAACTTATTCTGTGTGTAATGGCTTAAAGTTTTGGGGAAAAAAGCAGCTGTAATCAGCTGGAGACACGCTGCTGGCAATCAGCAATCTGCAGCGGCCAGAACAGTTTCAACTACAACACAGCTGCAAAGCACATTTGCATGGAAATTATTTCTGTCCCCGCGCTGATTTGAATATATAGTAATTGCACAGTCAAAAACGCATTGAATCTATAATAGTGCTGCTCGGGATTTTATAACTGATCTTGAAGTTTTAGTCTCATGAGGGTTTATTTTTGCATATAGTAAAACCCTTTTAAAGGATCTGAAAAAGTGTTTGTTTACATTGAGAGATTTCTGTAGTTTTGTTGAAGCTTTTCTCACATGTCTGAAGTAGACGTGTTTTGAAAAAAAGGGATGTCATGTACCACTATGCACCAATCAGGATTTAGCAACATTTGAAACAGTTGTGTAGTGGTTTGTCTGTGTTTAGGATCTTTAGGATGAGGTAGTGGATGTAATAAGTTTTACTGCAGTTGCTTGCAGTTTTTAGATTCTCCACTGACAGTAGAGGTATGTGAGAAAAACATGTTCCATACACAATAACAAACAGACCAGATATAGTGAAAGGTTTCGTGGCTGCAGGGCTCTTGCTCAATACTGGACCAGTTTCAAAAATTGTTGTCGCCATTAGTCCCTTCGACACACAAACATGGGAAAACAGGGTCGAAGTTGAAAAATACAGAGCTTTAAATGGGTGTTATTCTGTGATCAGATCTATTCTTTCTTCCCCTTGTTAAATCCTGCAGTTACTTACAAACATCTTTTTTGCTTGATTATCTCTTTAATATGTATTGAGTTCTATATGTGAATATCAGCACTCTTGGAACTCTGAACATTTTTTTATCTGAATAAAATCTGTCAACCTTTGGCTCCCGGAGCTTTACTTTTTATATATCTTTGGGATTATTACAGGTAACCTCATGCTCTATGGTGCATAAATGCATGTATTATGTATAAATTAATTCTGATTATTCTCTCTATTATTATAGCGTCTGTATATATTAGTCATTTGATTGCAGTGAAACTACTTAAACAACCTGATGCTGCTCTCTTCGTCCTTGTCCATCTGTCTCTGTCCTCTACAGGAACCCTACTTACTGTGTGGTAGATGACAATTATGTCAGTAATTGCTTCCTCTCTGGCATCATTACCCTCTAGACTGCATTTTCCAAACACGCACACACACTATTGTGTGCATGATGAATCTCTTTTCAGATTTGAGTGCATCTCCAATGTGCAGCAGGTGTTTTGTTTCAATTGTGCGCCACTTCTGTCACTTTGGTCAATCTATGACTCCTCTGCTTTTCTCCTCTTCTCCTCTTCTCCTCTCACCTGCTCCCCCCCTCACACTCCCCTCCCCTCCCTCCGTCTCCCTGCTTCTTGTCAGCAATCGGATCATCAGACGAGATTGATAGAGACGGGGTTAGGAGATCATCACACTCACACACACTGATATACCTCTGATATACCCCCCGCCCCAGATGCACCCGGTTACCACGGCAACATCGGATGAGGAAATGTGGTGCTCTGTGCTTGTGCATGTGTGTTTAGCTCAGGGCTTCCCATTCAGCAATAATTGAACGTGAAGGAAGTACGTAGGAAAGACCTGAGTGTGCTTACTGGATTTTTAACTTCAACTTCAGCATGAAATTAGCTGTTAACAGAGAATAACATACTCTAAAATCAGAAGAGAAGATGCATATTCTTGATGAATCTTTTTAAGACATATACAACCATATACAAAGTGCTTATTGATAAGACCACAGCAAACTTTATTTAACTCTAACTTGATACTGCACTATAATTCACTATACACCCCGCAGTGACCCGCGCATGCGCACCCCGCAGCGACCCGCGCATGCGCACCACGAAGCGACCCGCGCATCTTTTATGTTAAATCTCGACCTGAAAAGTAAAAAAAAAAGAAAAGTAAATAAGTAAAAAGGACAGTGGCGGAAGAAGTATTCAGATCCTTTACTTCAGTAAAAGTACTAATACCACACTGTGAAATGACTCCACTCCACTCATTTGAACTACCTTATAAACGTTTCATTTATAAAAATGGGTAATAATTTTAAATGTACTATGTTTTTCATTTTAAATCTTGACCTGAAAAGTAACTAAAGCTGTCAGCTAAATGTAGAGGAGTAAAAAGTACAATATTTGCCTCAAAATGTAGTGGAGTAGACGTATAAAGTTACATAAAATGTACATAAAAGTACCTCAAAATTGTACTTAAAGTCCAGTACTTGAGTAAATGTACATAGTTACTTTCCACCATTGCTACCTGCCTCTTCTAACTGTCCTCCTTCAGACACTGTATGAGGATTAAAGGGATAGTTTGTGCATTAACTTGGTACAATTATTGTCAATGCCCTCCTGAGGATAACCCTTTAAGGTTTTATTGATCGGCCCTAGGTGGCACTGTGGTGGCAGTCTAATTTCATATTTGGTACCATGGCCACACTATAACACTTAAGGCAATGAAATTCATAGTGGTGGTATAGACTGGCCCCTGTAACGCACACACCCCAACGGCAGCATGCCCCGACACGCGTGTACTGCGAGGGCATGTTCAGTACTGCTTGTTATCGATATTTTCATATCATTACATTTGATCAATGATCACTGAATCCATATATATCAATACAGATCAATATACAGATTGTTAAGCCTATATCCGACATGTTGTTTTAAATAGAAATGAGTGTTAGAAACAGCCCACTAATATTAGGAGCACTTCTGGGACTGACACTTGAACATGAATGAAGATGAGGAGGTTTAGGTTAGAGGAAAGTCTGCAATCGATAAAAGATGACACATTCACGCAGCAAACCAGTCCATCTACAGCTCATGAGCCTTATATCCTGCCGTCCTATATATAAACCCGGGCTTCCCACGCAAAGCCAGCAGAGCTGAATCACAAACACACATATGGAGCGACAGCTTTACTCGACCATGCTGTGGTACGAAAACTCCCATCCGCATCCCACAGGCCTACATGTTGCCACATTGCATTTAGGTCCAGAGTTTAATGGGTGAGCCACAGGCCCAGCAGCACATGAGGTGACCTACATCTCAGCTGGGCCTTATAGAGACATCATGCGGTGACTCACACGCAGAAAGAAGAATGGGATTAAACACCCAGAGAACCCTGCATTAGTTGTGATGTGATTAAGTCACAGTTGACCTAGTATACATGAGACTTTAACGAAGAGGAATAATTATCTTAAACTGAAAATGAATATCAATCCTTTTTTTAACATCAAGCCGCTCTCCTCCAAAACCACAAGCAGAGACGACTAAGAGTTAATTTTGCACTGTCATCACGATGGAAATCACCAGAGATGTTCAGGTCTCTAATGTACTTAAGTAACAGCTTGCCTAATGTTCATGTAATTCAGTTACAGCTGACCCGCTGAATATATAATATAATTGAGATCGAATAAGTAGGAATGATTGATTATCAGTGTTAACCTTATTGTTTTTTTCTTCTAGGCAAACACTAGAGTTTCATCAGGATTCAAACAGCCTTCAACATGAGAGACTTCCACCTTTCTAAGGATCCTCCAGGTGTGACTTGGGTGAAATTGGTCTCCCATTCTGGCACCTACAGACAGTGAAACATACTCAATCCATCAAAGAACACCACAAGACAGCCTTTAACCTTCAGGGCCTCAAACTTAAGTCTACACCTTCATGATTGTACAAAAACAACTTAAAGGGGACCCGTCATGCTTTACCTTATCTTCTGTCAATAGCCACGTTTCCATTACGTACTTCTCCCTCTAGTGAGCCGCTATGGGTGTGGCTTTGGAGAGAGGATCCACCCCAGATCCACCCAACTTCACCGGGTAGCGGCTCAGAAAGGACCTGCCTCGAGTAGGTACTTTTCTGAGCCGATACTAACTAGTCGGCGCTGATTGGATACGGTTGAGGCAGGATGTGACTTGAGTAGAACTCGACACAACCACAACATAACAGCGCCATTTCAAAAGAAATAAGCAGAGCAGACTGAGACGAGAGAATCGAGAACAAGAAACTAAAGAAGGGAAGACGATGTATTTGCCGCGTACATCACATTCAAACTCCGTTGGGTAGCCGCTACAAAAGTACCTGTATGGGAACAGAGGCTGAGGGGAACTCACCAGTGGGCGTAGCCAAAACACTCAGCCGATTTCAAAAAAGTACCTAGTGGAAACATGCCTATATACAGTGGATAGAAAAAGTAAGTGAACTGGTTGAAATTACCTAGTTTTCTGCATTAATTTGTCATAAAATGTGATCTGATCTGCATCTGGTTCCTAAGTATAGACAAACACAATGTGCGTAACCTAAAACCACACAATCAGCTATGATACTTCATGTCTTTATTGAACGCATCCATTAAACATTCACAGTGCGCTGGTTACAGTAAGTGAACCCTTGGATCTAATAATTGGTTGAACCTCCTTTGGCAGCAATAATCTCAACCAATCGCTTCCGGTAGCTGACTTGCACAACGTTCAGGAGGAATTTTGAGCTATTTTCCCTTACAGAACTGCTTCAGCTCAGACATATCCTGAGGATGTCTTCTGTGAATGGCTCTCTTGAAGTCATTCAACAGCAGCTCTGTTGAATTGAGGTCTGGGCCTGTAACCTTGTTTGATGGTTTTGGTGAAGAAAAATGCTGCTATACACTGTTCAGTCCTCCTGGCTGCAAATATGGTACACTCACCAGTCAGAGCAGAGTGGACCTTTTTGTGTGTGTGTGTGTGTGTGTGTGTGTGTGTGTGTGTGTGTGTGTGTGTGTGTGTGAATAGAGGTGCAGCAGCCATTGACAGTCTGAGAAAAATAGTGTTTCTTTGAACATTGAACATTTTTTTAACCTTTTTGACTTAAATATCTGGCTCTTTAGCTGCTAAATGCTCTATGTTCACAAGATGCAGCAAGCGGTCACTAACAGTGTCCGCTTGCTGCAACAACTTTCACATTCTCCGAATATTATAAAAATATTGATTATAGCTTTACAGAGCAACTAAACACCACCCATAAATATTGCTCACCTCTCACCTTGCTGCAGTGATGTAAAGTGTATTCCAGGAAGTGTCAATACTCTGACATCACTGCTGTGTTTTAGGTGCAACGTTGGTGCAATCCATCTGGCCGGGCCGCTTGTTAAACAGCAGTGAGGAAACCCCATCAGGTGGCTGCAGTATAGTAAGTATAACATTGAATCTTTATCAGCTAATTATGAAACCGCAGCAGAGGATGGAGAGTTTAATGCCAAATTTCATATTTCAACAACTTTTATTGGTTAAACGTAGAGTACTATTTGGATTAAACCCTAAAAATTAACCCTAAATTAACTAAATCATCTGATTTTTTTGCCAAACTATTGATGTGATTTGAGGGCTTTATCTAGCACTATCAACAGGGCAGTTTTAATATCTACACTACAAATGAATGACTTTCATCAGCCTCCACTGTACTTTGTGTTGTGCAATAATTAGGTGTCACAATGCTCCAAATTCAAAATTCAATTAGCCTTTCAATTGTAAGAACACAATTTGATTTAATTTTCCATTAAAAAAAAAAAATCTGCACTGAAGGCTAAACCATTGTAAGACTTTCAAGTCACGATCCATAAAGAATAATTGGTTTCATACCATCATTTTTTTTTAATATCACTTTTTACTTCAATAATTGAAATGACGCTCCTAATAAGCAAATGCTGTTGTACATTACAGAATGAGAATGAAAAGCATAATCAATGCCTCAATTCTCCAGCTTCCTCTAACACCCAAAGGCACCACTTTA
This sequence comes from Centropristis striata, assembly GCF_030273125.1. Classification (NCBI taxonomy): domain Eukaryota; kingdom Metazoa; phylum Chordata; class Actinopteri; order Perciformes; family Serranidae; genus Centropristis; species Centropristis striata. Next base: position 12,001,599 of record NC_081534.1, on the reverse strand, counting down.
ATTATAATTTGATTTACTGACCCAACAAATACACCCTCTGGATTTGGAATCAAGTTTTTCTCTCACGATTAGTCACATTGCCAATTGTGAAATGGCAAAAATCCCAGATCCAACTCGCCGCCAAAATCCAAAGTGTTGTTTGCTCACAGCTCTGCTTTCCACCGGACGTAATGGATGCCTGTTCAGATGTTTTAGAGATGTCCCTCTGGCACAGAGACAGGGAAACAATCTAAAGGGGGCCAATAGGGTCTTTAACATCTCTCCCTCTCTCTCCGTCTATGATCCAGTCATCAAACTGAAGGCAACTGTAAAAGTTGGACTCCCCCTGCTGGTGTCAGGCTCCTGTGTTGCTTGTATGACACAGTAGCTTAGCTTAGCGTTCTCAGAAACTGGGTCATCTAGGTCATGACCTGTCCGAGTGGGCTGAACAGCTGACTAAGTTATGAGTCTAGGGCAAGTTAAAGAAACAAGCATTTTCAAAAGACGTAAGCCAAGAATAGACACCCATATTTCAAAATAGCCTTCTGGTGGAATAACTGAAAACACGCGCTTTACAAAAGTTTATAATAACAATATACAAAATCATGTGAGATGGTTAAATGTCCACTGAAAAGAACATCATCTCGGGCTGTTTATTCACCTTGCATGTGTGCATAAAAAGGTACACAGACTTGTTAAAAGAAGCATCAAAAAGAAACTGAAGCAGAATTACCAAAATCTTTTTTTAATTAACTAATAATATACAATATAAAAATTGTCTACAAACAGAAAAATACAAAAAGATGCCATGATATTAACAAGAAATGTGTCCTACTGACTGTCCTGAATGCAGCAGATAGATTGCTGAAGTGTCTCAATTTTTCCAAGGCAGGAGATGAGCTGCGGTTTTTCATTTTGAAATTATGCACTGTTGAACCAGATTCAGGAAATACTTAATTTGATAAAAATCCAACTCCAGGAGGACTAGAAACTGAAAATGTTTAGGTGTGTGACAGTCCACTGTCATGATTGTAACTGTGACTTTGCCTACATCGGTGTGTGTGCGTGCTGTGTGGAGGAGGGGGAGGCAGCAGCAGAGGATGATGACAGTGAGGAGGTGGGGGGCTGAGGGGTGGAGGAGGACGAGGCGGAAGAAGTGGAGGCGGCGGCAGCAGCAGCGGCGGCAGCGGCAGCGGCGGCAGCAGCAGCAGCAGCTGATGATGTCTCTGTCAAGCTGCTGTGAGTGATGAAGCGCAGTCGCAGCTTCATGGCCGGACGCAGAGTCATGATGATTTTCTCCACCTGGAGACGGAGAAGGTGAGTGTCAACATGTTTCACCCAAAACACAGCACATAGCGAGCGTTAAGACTGCTCCAGTGTTCAATGGCAGCTTCGTCTATTTAATTAATTACTTCAAGTCATTTTAAGTACACTTGTCTAAGCCTCGAGCACAAACGGAGCTACACTTCCATCTCCTCTAATTAACTGTGGTGTCAGGTCTGGACACTGGTGGGGAGCCGTCATGCTGCACGGAGGTGACAGATTCAAGCTAAAAATGGAAAATACAAACACAAAACTGTCTCCTGAGGAGCTGTACGTTCACAGATATCATCTTACCCGTAGTCTGCGTGACTAATTTGTCATATTGCGTTTATCTATTACTAAAAGGGCATCTGATTGCCAGGGGGTGGCAGTTCATCTAAGTGTCGAAGAAAATATATTATTGACGAAGCTTGGTAATAATCGAACCTTTTCAGCTTTCGGAAAGATATACAGATAAAGTTATGTGACTAAATGTTTAAACAAGATTGTTAACATTTAATTTTCAATATTTAAAAGTAATGTCTCCCATATTTAAACAACGGCTCCATGGGAAAAATAACACCATCAAGCATCATGTTCCATTTAACAGTAACAAAATTCAAATCATATCTATAACAAATACTCTTGAGGAGCAGGCATGTGGAGAACAGAGAGATGTCAAACTGATTTGTAACTGAAGGAGAATTTAACTGAGAAGTAAATTTAAAAGATTTTAAAGAGGGAATTTAGCTATAAACGTTTCTGAAAACACTCTAGTATTGAGGGAGAGCTACAATATAAACATGCAGAGCAGGTGTGCACATCAGTTTACAGTCACTAAAAGTTATTTTTATTTTGCTGCCAACAGGATCAGGTTTGTGTCTGACAGGATTGTGGAACAATGATGTCACACTCTGAAATGTTATGTGACTTGTGTTGGTGATAACCCAGTGAACTTGAGAGTAGGGTCGCTAAAAGTAAAGACATTTTTGTCGCCAGTCATGGATCAGTTGATATTTTCCACCATGCTTTCGTTGGTACTAATGCCTGCTGCAGGTCTTTAAAGCGTGTTGAGAAAATAAGGCTGGCTTATTTATCACAGTTCAGGCTGTCTCAACTCTCTGACTCACATTCACTGGGTTGTCAGTCACATGAGATTTCCGAATGTTACGTCAATGTTCAACAAGCCTGTCAGCAGCAAAAAATAAGGACTGTGGCAATAATTGACGTGCATATATCGCTCTGTCTGTTTACATTATAGCTTGTTGAACAACTTAGGGTTTAAGCTCTCTCCCTCAATAAGGGAGCCATTTCAGAAACTGTTATCCCCATTAGTCACTCAGACACAAATTTGGTCCAGGTATTATTCATTTCATAGCAATCGATTGCCAGTCAGCACAGCCTAATTGTTACTGCAGTTTGAAATGTTTATTTTAAAGACTTGCTCTCACCTGCTCCTTCACGCTGTCTCCAGTGTACATGTATTTAATGTGATACAGGAAGTCACAGATTGGGTCCATGTAGCTGAGATGTTGGCATTGTTGGTCCACCGCCTGGAGCATCTCGTAGAATGCCACGCCAATCTGAAACGCGTTGAGACATAGTGAGAGAGTGTGTAAGTGAGTGTGAGACAGAGTGAGTTTTGTTTGAGGGAGACGGTGTGAGAGACTGTGTGTACCTCCAGCATGCATCGTGTCCTCTCTTGCTGGAAGCGCTGCAGGAACGGACCCACCAGGTGGTACACGTAGAGTAACTGGAACTCTGTCTGGACGACGGGCTTCAGTGTCTCTGACAGGAATCTACAGGGACACACATTGATGACAACCATAAATGCTACATGGGCTAAAGAGACAGCAGAAGTACGAGAGAGAGACTGAGGAAAGACCGCCTTACTTGGGAATCAGAGACAGCTGTCCGATGGATGAGTGATGCCACACGGCGTGTGCTAATGCTAGCACGTAGCTGCAGTTCATTTCGCTGTAGCTCTGGTGGCAGGCTGTAAAGTCCAGCAAGGCGAAGGGGTATCCTGCCCACTCTGTCTCTGATGTCAGAGCCGGAGAGCTGATCACAGACACAATGCGGTCATGGAGGACGATCCAGTAGGGCTCCTGGAAGAGGGAAGACGGAGGTTGTCATGGTGAACAAACTGTGTGAATTCATCAAATAGTTAAGGACTGTGATGATCTGAGTTTTTTTCTTACAGGAAGTGCGGTTATCACAAGTCCAATGGCATTCATCCAAGCTGTGATGTTCTCTCTGGGCACCAGAGGTTGGCTGAAAGGTAAAAGAAAACATGATCAATAATTCAAATCAAACCCTGATATCACAAGTGCACAAATCCAAAAATGCAAGTACAGCACTTCAACCAGAATGCTGAAATAAACTTTTATCATTACAGAAAGATGGGGTTTTAGAGTCATTAACTGTACCTCTTCAACACAACATTGAGCAGAGCGTTGCCGACATCTTTTCCCGGCACCGCCAGCGCCATCAGCTCCACGCAGGTAACGTGGAGGGCGTGGGCTGCAGGGTTGGGGAACTCGTTGAACCTCCAGTCACAGTTGGGGAAGGGACCTGGTGACTTGCCAGCCATGGGTAAGAGAGAGTTAAGGAGGGTGAAGATCACTGGGGGAGGAAATAATGGAGGCCAATGTTGTTGCTTTAACAGCCACCTCTATCTTGTTTTGTTTTCTGTTGTAACAGCTACATTGGCTTTAATAAAATTCCCTGAGGTTAAATAAACTACAGAAGTGAAATATTATCTGTTTGACTCACAAAGCAAAGAGGCATTAAGGGACACTAGAAGTATTGGCAGTAAGAGAAATGTATTATTCAGGTACCCTAGAGACCTGTGGCTTTTTGTCAGTACCAGGGCCTCTAAGAAAGAATCATTCACCAACACGGTGATTAGTAGGAAGGATATTGTCAACCAGGCGTCCAATCAGCTTGCAGTAGTAGGTATCATCAGGGATCCACACGTTGTCCTCTCTGGGGTTCATGCCAAACTTCAGATAAGTTTCACTAAGGCACCATCCTGGGGTACGGTTGTCCTATGAAAAAATAGGCCAATACAAACAAATCAGTTGAGTTGTAGTTACACACACACTGGAACTACTGCCTCACTGTGTCTGTTGCAGTTTACATCCGTATCTGTCCAGATAATGTTTCAAATATGGAAGTTTCTACAAATTATTATACATGGATGCTTTACACACATCTTCAACATGACAGCACAGAATATCAATACAATCACCACATAAGTATCTTACCAAATAAAATACTACCCTTCCATTCCTGAATTATGGCATGGAATAATGGGCAGAAGTGTGTTTGCTGATTGTCATAGTAAAGTTGGTGACTTTTGAATATATAATGTTATCACTTCACCATTTTATCCTGTTAAGACATTTTGAGTGAAATTGTCATCATTAGTGGATGAATTGTTGAGTTATGGCCAAAAATGTATTTTGTTGGGTCACAGTGACGGACTAAAGAAAAGAGAGATGAAAGACTGAAGGACTGTTCATAGAAAGAACGATAACTATAAAGATAACCAAATATATTGTTTTAAATCACTAGTGGACATACTAGATTTTGTGGCGAACAATATCGTTGGGACTACTTTCAGAATTATTTGATAGAAACAATCCACAATCAGAATTGACAGCGTGTCACATTCAAACTCTTTAATATGTACACTTCATAACTGCTTACTTCATATTATAAACAGCAGCATCTCCGTCTTTCTTTTTACCCCCCTGGTGCTGGAAGATGCACAACATCACAGCTATGTTGCACAGCAGCTGCTGCTTTTTGTCATTAATATTTCTCATAAGAATAATAATGGACAAAAGCTAAATCAAGTACCTTTTATCTGCTGTTTCTGACTCATTCGTGGTATTTAGGAAACACCTTGATGCACAAGATGAGGGACGTGGAGTTCTGATTCCCCACTTTTACAGAACGCTGTTTTCCATTCATTGATGCTCACAGTTATAATTATTATTACCGTTAACATTCTTGGTGTGAATAAGAATCAACTGCATGCCACAATTATGTACAGTTTTACTAAATAATACACAGTAAGTTGTTACATTATGAGGCTTTGTCTTGGTTGGTGTGTTTCTGTCTGCCTACCTTCAGTGAAGACATGATTGCGTGCACCAGTTTTCTCTTCAGGTTGGTTCTGTCTCTAAGATGTCGTTCGTAGTAGTGAAGTGTGTTGTACAGGTAGGTGACAGGGCGGTCTGCACACAAACAAAGCAGAAAATAGCCATCAGTGTCCACAAACTGCCTGCGCATTTCATTCACATCCCAGGAGACGACCAGTTTCCCCCTTTTTTTTAATCCACATAATTCATTGTTTCTCCTTTTCCTCATTTCTTATATTTTAGGACAACCTTACTCACCATGGAACTTGTACAGTCCGCCTAGGTGGTCCAGCAGAGTTTCCAGAGATTTGGAGACAGGAAGAAGCTCCAGGAAGCGATGGATGACGATGTCAAAGACGGGCAGGAAGCGCAAGCACACGTTGCCAAAGTAGATGGGCAGGTACTGAGGCTGGAGCTGCATGGGAGGGTTCACTTGGTCCGCAAGTCCCTCAAAGTACAGCTTCTCTGGGTATTTCTGTTAACGGACCAAACATTGTGGACATCGGACCTGGGTTTCTATCCTTTTCACCATTTCATACTAGAGTATGAAATAATAGATGTTACAGAGAGTTTTGTTTTTGTTTACCTTGTGGTAGCTCATGTGCTTGTTGTGCCAGTCACTCTGCAGCCAGTGCTCCGGAGCGTTCTCCTTCACAAAATCATTGACTCTGTTCCTGAAGTCGTTGGGTTTCAGCAGCAGCAGCTGGATTATGAAGTAACAAACCTGAGCCTCGTTGCCTTCGTGGCTACGCATCGCCTGGACACAAAAGAAAAATGAGCACACATTGTAGACCTCGTCATATAGTATATATTTATTTCTCCATATGCAAAAGTCTCCTCACCAGACACAGAATCAGCCTGTCCAGTGTGACTATGTTGTATTTCCAGACCATGTCGTTGAGTATTTCGATGCACTTATTGAGCTGCTGTCCACCGGCTGATGTTGAAAACTCATAGACAAGAAAGTCTGCAAACGTTCGCACGTGAGCCACCAGTGCACGAGCCCCGATACGCTCCAAGACCCTGAAGGACACAAAACCAGTTAGCTCATCATCCCAAAAAAACACTGCATAATCCCTCTGGATCAATTAGTCACAGATGTTATTAGGAGACTTGGGAATGCCTCCCCCCCTCAGGCTAATTAGTGTAGAAAATGCCAGAACATCAGTGGTGAGATGCATCATTATCGCATGTTTCATTAAAACACAATCTGTGGTGTCACAGACAGTGAATGTGTAATGCAAGGAAAAAATAAATGGTGGGAATGTGGACTGTGCCATTTGTAAATAATTGAAGTCAATTTACAGAGATTTCTTGTTTTGACATTATAAAATATATTTTTTCCCCCCAATATCAACCATAATACTTCCAAAGTTCATAAATATAACTTCGGAAAGTAGATTTTTATAGGCTCTGTAAGTACAATACAATATGTATCTGTGACATTATATAATAAATACATGTTTGTCTGTAGAGATGCAAACCTGAAGCCTATCTGGTTGATGTGGTCCGTCTCAAGCAGCATTTTCCACAGCAGACAGAGGAAGAGCGGGGGTGAGCCCTGCATGGAGAAGTGGGTAATGATGTCGTTCTCATTGGCCATGGACTTCCACTTCCTGTACTCCTCTTCCACGTTCTTCTTCAGGTTGAATCGAGACTCCTGAGGAACATTGTTCTGTTTGAAGAACGCCTGAGAAGAAGAGAGAACTGGTCTTTACAACAGGATTAATCCAACTAAATGTGTCATGTCATTCATGTATAAGTGACCAAAGAGGAACCTGTAGTGGAGCGGGGAAGCAGGACAGTGTGTGTGAGGCCCAGTTATGAGGCGTGAAGTTCATGATGGTCTGGAGGATGTCTTTACACCAAGTGCCATGGATGGAGTCGGACCCTGTGAAAAAATCTACACACACACAACACACAACACACAACACACACACACACACACACACACACACACACACACACACACACACACACACACACACACACACACAAACGAAGCAGGCAATTTAAAATGATATATAAACAAGAGGATGTGGGGGGAAAGGTGGCTGCCAGTCATTTAATTTACTGGAAGAAATTAACAAAGTAAGGAACATTCAATTTAAGAAAAAGACGAGAGCAATTAAACCTCAAAAGATCTAAAGAAGTAATTATGAGTGAGTGCTACCTGTGACGTGTGTGGCTCTGGCCAGAGTGAGGATCAAGGCTCTGTTCAGCTCTTCAGACTCAGCTGACAGAACCGTCTTTGGGTCGTTGAGGAAGCGAGTGAACTGAGGCTGCACCTCCGAACTCCCCAAGGCTGTGATCAACCTCAGAGCTGTGCTCTCAACACTGAGGACAGAGACGAAGAGACAGACCATTATCAGACTGATCATTATCCTTTTGTGTGTTTTAATGACCATCATTGGAGACATAATATAAAAATACATGTACGATGATAAACAAGCTCTGCTGTAAATGTGTGTGATTATTTGTGAGGTGCATGTTCTATGTAGTTTTACATTGTATAGGTTCAAGGGCTGTAACACATGTAGTTCTTATACATTCATAGCTTCTTTTGAGTGCCCAAAATGTATAAGGCTTTATTTAAAAGATAGCACAATTTCTGCAATTGTGTTTTGTTAGCATGTGGCTGACACACAACCGAAATGTTCTGGTCTAACCCTACCTGAGACAATACTTACAGTAGTAACTTAAACAATTACATGTTTTATTGCAGAACCAGTAAAACGTCTAGTGTTGTGTTGATGTTTTACTCCATGCAGATGATGACAGGAACTGTGTGAATGTGTGGTATTATTTGTGAATTCCTGTCATCACCAGCGCCTTGGTGTGAAGCTGAAGCTGCACCCACTGCAGTACAGGACATGGGGTTATGTTTTCAGTTTGCATAAGTGTCAGCAGTATTACAGAAAAATTACATGTAGACGTGTGGAGCATGAGCCATGGAAGAACCCATTACATTTTGGAGTGGATCTGAATCTGGGGCAGTACACAAGCAGAGGTCTGGGATCTCCAAACCTTATGGTTTATTGATGTAATTATGTGTGGCTTGAAGTTTTAGTGGTTAATTACGTTTAATACGTGTCATAAACATTACCATAGATGCAGCTGGTTCTGGTTGGTCTGGGGCACAGCAGCCAGACTGTGCAGATGACTCAGCAGCTGGACTCTGTAGTGAGGCTGAATGTGGTGCATCCTGTAACTGAACATCTCCAGCAACGTATGAAGGATTCCCCACGCGTGAGACTTAAACACATTTGGCAGCAACTGGCCTGAACAGACAGAGTGCGACACATTATTCAACATGTGTCTGCTGCCCTGAAGAGGCGAATTAATGTTAAACACAACTGTTCTGAGCCAGTCTGCTCAAAATGCAACCCAGTGGACGAGCAGTGACGACTGAATATATACCAGACTAGGACATGCTGGAGGAGTTATTACACTCTACAAATCCTGTACTGTGACTGTAAACAATTATTCCTAAGGGAAAATAATGATACTGAAGCGAGGCAAATTGCACTCAACCATTCAACACAGTTTTCAATTGAAATGTTTCTGTAACTCACTGATGAATCCTTTGATGCCCAGTGACTCGATCTCCATGTAGACCAGCAGTCTGCTGTATGTTTCTACCAGTGCGGGGGCCAGGGCGATGCTGGATTTGGTAGTGGCCAACTTTATTACTCGTGTGGCAATACTGTGGATCAGACTGCAGGCAGGGAAGCAAACAGAGAGGTACGAAGAGACAGTTAAATACATTTTAATAAATTGTCTGTGTAGCTCTGTGTATTTTACGTCTATTCTTCTTAACCCACATTTTTTTTCCTTGTCTGTTAAATTTTACTCACTGTGGCCTCCTTTTTCACTGCAATATATTAGTCCTGCACCTCTATGGAAACAGCTCAACCATGGCAAGAAGTAGGACAAACTAAGCATGTCTAAACAGCTATAAGTCATTAAAAAAAGAAAACACACAGGTTGGTTTTCTTTGTAAATGGAATCTATTTATTCCAACAACTTCCCACAAGTCTTACCAATATTGGATAAATTGGGGGCTTCACATACTAAATGTTTTAGATCAAATTTTTGCTGAACTTTATATATGTCTGTTGGTCTTTCATGGCTTCCAAGTTGCACTGAGTAGCACAGAAATTATTGTTTTTACAGCATCTGTTTAGTTCAAACTGATTATTTTTGGCTTATTTTAAATAAGACATGTAGAACAAAGTGATTCTGATTAAATATTATTTTAGACTTATATTGTGTTATCCCAATTAATTCAAGGACCACCAGAAATGTAAAAAAATCTGAAGGTAATTTATGCTTTTAGTTTCTGGCTAGGATAATTATTTTAACATGCCTTTCAAACTTGCTGACCAGTTTTGGGGCTCAGAGGGATAAAATCAGCTATACATCTTTGAACCCCATCAATTCATTTACACACCCTTTGCTCTCCCTTACCTCATCTTTGCATGCACTGTTAGTGAATCCAGCAGGTTCATTGGCAGCGGGGTGACAGAACCTGACGCTGCGCAGCTGGTGCCAGGCAGGTTGATTCTCATTGGTCCGTTTCCATAGATGGTCTCTACCAGGACACCCATCGGCAGTGTGAAGCACTCAGAGTTGGTGCTGTAGGCGTTACACAGCAGGGCGATCTTGTAGTCAGACATGCCCAGAGTCTTGTTACGCAGCGACTGTTGGAGAAACCTAACCGACAAGAGGGATGAAATAGAAACAAATTGTATATTTACTTGAGCTTTATTTTACTATTAACTGTATTTTGGTATGCACTAGGTATTTATTGAACATATTTCAGGGTCCAGCGCTTTAAAGATGCATACTCATGGTGTAGCTTCAGAGAGTGTGGTATGGGTATCTGTAGTTTGGAGTTGTCGTTCTGAGCTTTGCGGTTCAGGTGGATCCAGATGCAGGTCATAGCAAATGAATGAGTCGACTGGGGCTTGTTAATGTCAGGAACAGGAATGCACTGGAGTGGGAGAAAAAAAACAGACAAATCTGATGGTAAAATCTGCCTGTAAAGTTTAAGGTTATTACCACTACTGCTACTGCACTACAGCCAATCAAATGGGCATAAAATGGAGCACTTGTGATAATAGAACAAAATAATTTCTGAGCAGATTTGTACCTCTTTTTCTGGGTAAAGCAGGTCAAAGAGCTTCATGACAGGCAGGAAGTCAGCTAAGGCGTTCTTCTGAATGCTTCCAGATATGAACTGCAGCAAGACCCACATCAGGTGGTCCCTCCCTTTAATGAGTCCTCTACCAGCAAGCTTTAAAGACAGAAAGACGAACTCAACAAGTGACACATCAGTTGATAGCGGTTTTATAATACATATAAAATATAACACCCACTCCTGAATATTTTTGTATTTGCCTTGTAAATTTTTCTTCATTTAATTTTAACCTACATTTCTCAGGAGCCACAAACACCAGAGAGCTGGAATTAGCTTACTCCTTTTGGCAGAGCGTCACATCATTCGTTTTTGACAAGTATGTTACTGCCTAAGCTGCCTTCCAGTTGGTTTAAATGCATGGGTTTGTCTTCACCGTGAAAATGTATTTCCTACGGTTTGTGGGTGTGATATTCAAATTCTTCTGCCTTTAAGGCAAAGGCTAAACAACAGATGCTAGATAGTATTACCTCAAGGAATGTGGAGATCTCAAGGATTTTTCTCATAAACCGTATAAAAGAACTGGATGTAGTGAGCGTGTTGTCAATTGATGTGGGAACGAAGCTTTGAGTTCAGTCAATCTGAGTCACTATCTTGTTTTTTTGGAGCAAGAAGTGACATCATTTTGAGTGTGGAGCTCAGTTACCAGCTAGTGCTGGTTAGCAAGGTGCAAAAATGAATAGCCGACTCCTTAGAGTGGCCTATAGTCCGAGATTTTTAGGCAACTAAATGTTACAATCCACTTTCATTAACTGAAAACACATAGTGAAGGGTAAAATTTTTAGATAAAAACACAGAAATGTGCCACCGTAGTGAGCTTTGAATCACAAGGTAGCCACGCCAAAAAGCATGCCGTTTTATTGTCCATCTTAACCATAATCAGGAGAGTGAACATCATGCTGTATTGAAGACTTGAAAGGTAATCAATTAAAGTGAGAAGTGGGGTAATTTTCTCATAGACTTCTTTACAATCTGGTTTGTTTTTGCAGCCATTGGAGTCGCCCCCTGCTGGTAATTTGAAAGAATGAAGCTTTAAGACACTACATTGGCTGCCCTTCAGTCTGAGATTGCAACTTGCTTTTACCTTTTCTTTCATGGACACTTACATCTTGAGCTAAAGTGTGCCGAACAGTCACCATTTTGTATTTTATAAATATATGTATGAATATCATAAATAAATCAAATCAAGCCAAAATGAAACGACTCATCATTAGGACTGTTTACTCTTCCTCACTCTGCTGTCTCCCTCCTCTTACCTTCTGATGTAACGACAGCACCATGTGAGGGAAGCTTGCAAACTGAAACAACACAAAGAAGATGAGCTGGGAGGAGAGGTGCTGCCACAGCAGCTGGCTGGTTCCTCCGATGTCGGCATCAAAGTGTTCCTCGGTCTCGGAGCGCTCCATGGCGTACACAACCAGGTCCACCAGCTGCTCCTCCAGCACTGGGCAACGCTGCTTTTGCTGATGACGGAGGACGGGAGTGTTAAAGGATAAAGAAAATAGTGGGCAGGAGAGAGAGGAAGTTAAACAGAGAAAAGTAGGGAAAGACATCCAAGAGACAGAAAAAAAAGAGGGAGAAGACAGAGGGAGGGAGACAATGTGGGAGAGAAGTCATTAAATTACTTCACATACACATTTTTCATGTTAACAGATGAACAATTGACATAAAAAAAACCTTTTCCCAACCCCTTCCATGCAGGACAGCATCTCCTTCCTGCCTCTGTCAGCTGGGTAAACCTTCCTGTGGCTTTTCCACGTTTACCTTTATCTGCAAATGTCCTTATGACGTTACTGTGAAGGAGCTAAACACAATTGTCCATGTAGCTCCAGTAATTTGTGAAGTTGTAATTTGGAGCTGGTAAGATTTGGTCAAAGCTTCTGCTTCAGCTCCAGTGCATGCAAGAGGTTGCAGCACCCTTACATTTTATGTGGAGTGGCTGATCTGATCACATAAGACATGATTATAGGTAGTTAAAATACTTAAGCATCAACATACAGAAGCCAATTTGCACAAAAAAACAAGTAAATATGAATGTGGACATTACAAGAAGGTAAGTGATTTTAGAACATCCTGCCAAAAATCAACAGTTGATAAAAAGCCTGGCTAAAGTCACCACACTGACATGTTGATTAATGTCAATTGCCCTATTAAATAAAGAAGGAGAATTAAATATAAAAACATTTAAATAAACCTAACCCCTAATGCAAGCATATTGAAACATCTGTCTTCTAGAATATGGCAGAAATCATTATCAGTCATTTTGGTCAATGTGAAATGTCAGTGGAAACTTTGGAAAAACTAAAAATGTATTTCCTAAAGTTGAAAAATAATTCAACTACACACAAAATAAAAATAGTGTAAAAATGTTGATAAAAACAAAAAAAATAAGAAATACACATTTCAATAAACATTTATATATATATATATATATATATATATATATATGTATATATATATTATATATATACTATGTTGAGAAGTTAGTTAACTTCCATAGCCTGCGGAAAACTACTAAACATAAATAATAAATATATAATGTTTCATCAAATAACAGTGATTGAATTTAAAATGTGATCAATCTTCAAGCCTAATAGCAACATTGATAAAAACAATACTGAGCTCAGCAGAAGCCTTGTGCAAGTATTACCTTTTTTTCTGTAATGATCATATCAAGTCGGAACAAAAAGTTTCCACACATAACTGCATAATATGTGAACTTCATTGGGGTATCTGAAGCAACAATGTTGAGACTTAAATATATAAGGGGTACTCTTTTGACGAAAGAGGGGAAAAGAGAGGGAAGGCAGGAAGGGAATAAAGACAAAGTCAGAAAAATGGGCGAGGGAGAGAGGGGGGGAAAGGGAGGCGGATAGTGACGGGAAGGCAGGTTAACAAGATCTTAAAGCCCCACCTGGTGAATAGTACAGCTTCTGCCTCACAATAAAAACTGACTTCAGGCCATAGAGTAGAAAGCACAAGGTGCATGTGCACATGAGGACCCTGTATTGGCTACGCTGACATAATTTCATGCCAAAACAAGACACTGGTCATGTCGTTTGTCAATTTTTTTCAAAGATTAATACTGACTAATTGCTATTAACCCAGGGTGGGAGACTTAACTTCACCCACCAGACAGACAGAAGGAGTGTGGATCTCTGCAGTGGCTACCACTGTACGACTTAACAGCCCTCTTCACACAACTGGGACACAACATAGCAAGGATCCAAACAGCACAGCACAGCAGCACAGAGCAGTACGATATGACACAGAACAGCACAGCACTGAACACCAAACCAAACCGAACGGTGCAAAACATTCCTGCATGCAGGCTAACAGGTTTGGGAAGGTGGGGAGGAGGTGTCATTGGGAAGAAGAAGAGGAGCTGTGAGGGCGACCGTCACTTCTCTTCCTCTGCCAAAACACACACATGCACACGCGCACACACACACACACACACATGCTCACACAGAAAGAGAGGGCAAGAGAAGAAAAAGAAAGAGAAAGAGAGAAGGATCCAGAGGCGTATCTTCCGTCTACTGTACAAAGAAATCAGCCCCATGGCTTACCTAGTTACATCCCAAACCAGTGTCTTAGCAACAGTAAAACAATACCACCTCCTCCAAACATACCAACTCAACCAAAGGCAAACATGTGTATCAGGACCAAACACATTTTAAGGTAACTGTCTCTCAACCCCCCATTTCCCCAAAATGAGTATCTATCAGTCACTAATCATGATCACTACGAGTTCTCAAACCGTTAAACAAATATGCATGTCACTTTCACAATTTATATAATTTCAACCTTTTCCTTCCCATGCTTTCCATTTAGGCATTTATGACGTTCAGAATTTATTTTGCTCACCTAGTGATCATCATATAAAAGTTTAGTTTAAAAAAAAAAAAAAGAGAGGCAGAGAGCCGTTGTGCTTGTAGTCCATTATGCATCGGTGTTTCTCTTCTATATATTTTGCAGCAACATCCCAAGGTACAAAACTATTGCAGCTGAATTTGATGAGATTTCATGAAGTCACATCCACAAGACTGCGGACCTACCAGCTCCGCTGACCTTAAACAGCCTTCCACTCTCTGTCAACTTGAGGATGAGCAACTGGAACAGTGACAGGATGTCAGTCACTTGCAAAGTCATGACAACCACATAAACAAGAGCGCAAGTTCAGTATCTTGCCTTAAGACAGAGTGGAAAACAGGGACGACACCACACTCATGTGGGTACTGTGAAATATGAGAGCTACAGTAACAATATGGGGCGCTGAATTTGATGAATGTACTGTTTATCAGACAACAAATGAGACAAGAGTTAGCTATCCAGCACAGCCCTGCGGTCTCTCTGCCTCACTACCTGCTGATAGAGACTAGTTCCTCGAGAGGAGAGCGGGCAGCGCCGGGTCACAGTAGGCTGATGGCCAGCTGCAGCACTGGGTAAAACCTGTGTAACCACACAAACAGAAAGTCTGCTGATCCAGCGGGGAGTTGGGGTTGCCTGGGATCAGCAAACCCTCTGTTAACCCTAATCTCAATATCTCCCCTGCTGCTGAAAAAAGTATTTGGGGGAAACACTGTGCCATTAATCAAGATGAACTGGTTGGAAAAAAAGAAAGAAAGAAATCAACCACGCATCAACCAATGAACATCACACAACACAGGTCGGAGTTCACTCATTCACTCATCAGCCGACCTGGGCAAAGCACTGATCAACAGACTAAAAACTAAAAGGGAGCGTGAGGAGCGTTTGGCTTTGTAAACCACACTTTGCCATGTCTTCGCTCTTTGAAGCTGCCTGTGCACATGCAATTTAAATTTGGGAACTTTGTAATTACAAAATCATCTCTTCATCTCTAACCCGGAAAGACGAGATGTTCTCTGTGGAGAATTGCTAAGTTTATAAAGGAATGAAGTTGGCAGAGCATGAAATTTACCAATTATAAGCCACTAATTTAAGAACACTTTATCATTTTTGAAAATGAAATTAATTGACTGGATGGCATAAGGTGCATAAGATTAAGATTCATTAATGTAATGCAGCATCATTTATTAGACTGGAAGTAGAAGACATGACAATCTGAAAATCATTAAGATCATCCAACTCACAGTACCTACCAAAAAGCAATTAAATAAAAAACACTGATAATGATTAATTGACCTGCAGACTTCCTGATATAGAAGCAGAGCTGGTCTTATTGTGATTACTGCTTCGCCATTGCGGTTTACTTGAATTGCAAAAAATAATAAAACATAATGCTGCACAGACCAAGCCCATGAATAAGTCTAAATAGAGTTTTGCCCAGGTCAGCACAACAGTAAGCAGCATAAGGTCAGACACGAGAGGACCTCGCTAACAACAGGCAAGAACCAGACTACATTCATACATGCAGTGCAGCAGGACTTGAAATGTCAACAGCAGGGTTTAAATCTTGTTAGCTTGAACCAGACATGGCTGGGACTAAATGTACTGTTTCCTAATGACTAAACTGTCTCAGTGTGAAATAAAAACTGGATGGTAGTTGTCAGTTAGCTTAGTCGACATTAAGGACAATCCAGGGTTTGAACATATAATCTTAAAATGATCAGTTTCTTAAAACTGAGCATTGTCTGTAGCATGGCAAATATACGCAAGAATATAGGGAACTAAATATAAAAGACAGATTAGTGAATGTTAACATAACAAGCAATTCCAAATAGGGCTGCATGATGTATCGCCTCAGGATTTACATGGCGACGCACAAGTCACGTTGCAGGATGAGCAATAAGGCAAATTAACTCACATCATGCTACAAATTTTCTCACATGGCTCTCATTTTCGATGACTAAACCAGTATTTCCCATTAATTACCTACAATCTAAGCAGACCTGCAACAGTTTCATAACGAACCAAAAATATTTTTTACATTTTTCAACAGACCCCCGCATTCTGCCAGGGGGATTCGACTCAGCAAGTCAGGGATGACCGCGTGCTGTCCCTCATGGGACCTCTCTCTAGATCAGCCTGGAAAGGCTCGAGGTCGAGGTGGCTCGTGGTACAGCCTGTGAGCTTTCCAGCACCCCCCAACCTATCTTGAAACATGGACCTGTGTTGTTCACCATGCCTAGTGGGCCTGACAGTCTTGCTGTGTCATTACCATTCATATCTATACAACCAATGTGTTAATGATTAAGTTGTTTACTTCAGCAGAAACATTTTCATAGATTTTGCCAGATTGATACATTTAACTTTAAAACATACAAACCAACTACATGTTCTGCCTCAAGGTTGAAATTGAACATATTGCAGATTCTTTTTTACTGCAATGTTGTTTTTTTTATCAATATCATGCAGCCCTAAATTCCAGTGTTGCAAAAACATTATTGAGGAAAAATTTAACAGGAACACAACAGAGCTGACTAACTATTCCCTCCCTATAAGCATTTATGGTGACCAGCTGGTAAAGGATTAATATCATATTAACATTATATGAGCCAGGAAGTCTATTTTGGGAGAGTTTACATTTGCCCAGAATATTGTCTATGACACAGTGAATAAATATTAGCCATCTGTGGCTTCAGTCAATACAATTTATTATATTGTGTACCTATTCTGCTGAATTAGGAGCAGATAAGGCAGCACATGAAGGAAATTGATGTTACTAAAAACAATTTACTTTGTACACAACCCTGTTAATTTAACAAGCCATCCACAGTTCATGATCCATAAACATCGATCAACCTGCTGCTGCCTTTGTCTTTCATATTTTATACAACCGTTTCACTGTCTGTGTACCTGCCCAGGCTTTATTCAGCCACATTTCTACTGAGTGTATCTCTATGAAGCCCTGCTGTGGCCATCTCAAGCTCTGTAGCATTTAAGTTCACTCCATTTCAAGCTTTCTTTTCTTTTCCTTTTTTTTGTCCAGTTTCCCATTTTTATGACATCAGCGTGCCTAAAAAGCTAAGCGACCAATGGGCTGGTTAGTTGGTAGGTCAGGTGACCAGGAAGAGGAACAGCGACATACCTGGGCAATGTTCAGAGTCTAGAGAGCGCATGGCAGAGAGACAGACAAACACAACACACAACCAGAGGACAAAAGAGAGAGAAAAGAGAGAGAAACAAAGATAGAGGGAGAAAGAAACAGAGAGGGAAAAAAGAAGAGACAGAGAGAGAAAGTGGTGACTAAGGAGCTAGGTCGTTCACTGTCCGTTCAGCACAGTTAGCATCAACTCAGCCAATTCAAACAGACAAACTGGATTCTGGGTTTTTGGTTCATATTCAAAATATGAAGAAAAGTCCAAATCAGAGCTCTGGCCAGTGTTGATTGATGCTTTCTGTTATAAACTGTCTGAGAGCTGGTCAAACTGTGTCTATGGCTGAGTTGAAACTGCATGAACCCAACAGGGAAAACTAACACCAGTGCATTATGGGTCAAGCTCACAGCACTGGCTTGCTTTACATATGGTCTTATATAGCTGTGTTACTAGGGCAACAAGGGAAGAGAAGGGGGTCGAAAGGGTAGAAAGGAGAAACAAGAAATTAAAATAAATAATTTAGAAAAGGAATATGAAGAGAAGAACCAGGTAAAAACAAACAGAAAAAGTAGAATAGGATGAGGATCAAGGAATAATTCAAGGAGAAAAAGGACTGCAGAAGAGGAGTGGAGACAAGGCTGAAAAAGAAGGAAAACAAGGAAAAAGGAAGAGCAGGAGCAGGAAGCGGGGAGAAGGGAGGAGAGAGAGTGGGGTGGCAAAAATTAAAAAGGGGAAAGTAAATAAAGAGAGTCAGGGACAGGAAAAGTGAGGGCAGGTGGAGGTCCTGGTAAAGAAGCAACGGAGCAAAAGTAGAAGAGGTTGTCCTACCTGTTTATTGAGTCCTAACATGTTGCACACCATTTCTCTTGAATATGGCTGTTCTAACACGTAGCGCAGCAAGCCCGTCTGTGGCTCAAACAGGTCCTACGTACAAAAATAATACAATGTATTACTGCTCTGGTATATCTGTGGAAAATCTTATGTTGTGCATATGTTAATAATAATACCTTGTCAAAGGGCAGCAAGCCTCTCAGAGGGAAACGGAGAGTCATGGGATCTAATTTCCAGGAGTTGCAGATGGCGCCGCTGTTATTCACCACTGGTAACAAGCTGCATCGACCTGTGGACACATGGCGAAATGACTCAAAAGGCACACTGTTTATAGTTGCATTATGTACTTCACCACTGTTGCATTATGTACTTCGCACTTCATCACTATCAACCCTACACTGAGCCATTTTATTGCTTTAGACAGTGTATATGTCTAGGACTTTTACTGTGAAAGGTAAGAGCGTAAGGACTGGATCTATTTAAATCCTCAGCTACACTACAGTGTTCGTTTTGAGTATGTCTGTTCCACACATTAGATTAGTTTGTGCCTTTAATTGCGAAAAAATGGACTTGTTCTAAAAAAAAATCATTATATTCGTGTTCTGTTTGAAAGTATTCATGAAAAAAAATAACAGTTGGAAATAATATATTGACATGCGAATAACAACCCGGAATCCAAAATAGTTGAGACACAGTGTAAAATGTTTAAAAAAGACCCAGAATGGATCAAATTCAGAATTCACAGTGTATATGTACAAAAATAAAAGTTTACCAGTTTGGGCATAAATTATACTTTCCCCTTTTAGTTTATATCAAAAAAGAATGCACTTCAGTAAAGCTTCTGCAAACAATCAAGAAGGGTTTGCTAAAACATGAAGCCTTGAGAACAACAAAACTCTGAAACCTTGATATCTTTCCAATCAATATTTTAAAAGTGTGGGTGTGTTGACGTGTCTCTTACCACAGATAGAGTTGATTCTGGCTGTAGGTCTGAAACTGTCCCCAAAGTCTGATATCAAACTGCCTAGAAGCTACAAACAGGGAGCGAATAAAGAAAAGAAAATAACACGGAAAGAGTTGTTAGATACATGTGACACACTGCACACATACACACACAAGAAACTTGCACTTACCCAGTGCGATAGCTGTCCTTCTGGATACAGTTTTCTGATTTCTGTGATGGCAAAGTAGGCTGGTAGAAGGCACGCATTTCTGTCTAGGATATACTCTACTACCTGGAAAACACACAGAGTAAGAAATTAAAGAGAAGGAATTGGTAAACGTAAAGCTAATTATTCAAACAAGCCATCAGAGTGGCAGATAAATCACAAATAATGGCATGATAAGTGAAAGATGGACAGGAAATACCTCTCTAGCAGCCAGAAGCTGTTGGACTATAGCTGAGCTGACCGTTGTAGGAATGGTTTGAATTTTATCCAGTACAGCTTTCAGCAGGTCACGGACACCCTGAAACACACACTTAACATGAAACATATCCAGATGGAAGAAAGCTTTTACATCTTTAAGATGCCTGATGAGGGCAATGAAAGTGCAGAAAATGTTGGATTACAGAACAAAATTTTGTGATTATCTTATCATATAATCTTAAAACATGTCCAAATGTGTCAGCTTTCAGTTAGTCACAAGAGGATATTTTTATTTAAGACCTTGATCTTATTGATGATAAGTCTCTGTCATGCTTGTGTTTGTCTGTGCCCATGTGTGTCAGACCTTGTAGTCCACCCCTCCAATGATCTTGCGAATCAGTCTGAAAGTTAGCGCCCACAGCTGAGTCCTCTCCCATTCCAGACTGTCCGAGTTTATCAGAGCTACACACACCATCCTGCGGACAGACAAAGAGATTCATTAGATGTACGACTGTCTCAAAAAACAGACATAATAGAGTACATACAATGTGTTTGTTTTATGTCACAGCTTTAAATAGATTAAGTGCAGATTCATGTTAATGAGACTTAAAGAAAATGAAAAGAAATACTTTCAATTATGGCATTATTGGAAACCACAGGGGAGATCTAATCTATTTTAATTATATATTACAAGACAAGAGGTCACAGTGATATTGTGGCCTAAACAAATACCAATCTAACAAAAAGCTAATTAAATATAATTATAAAATTAGACTCTGCCAAGCCCCATAGAGTAAATTAATGCATGCTGTATGCCCTTGTAAGCAGACACGATTGTGTGTTTGTGTACCTGGGCGGTAACAGATTGGTCTCCACAGCCATTGCTAAACAGTCGTGGAGGAAGGAGATCCTTTTTGGACTGTGCTGGCTGTGTATAAACCTCACTATCCACTGCACACACTGTTCATGAGACTCCTGCAGAAACACATGGAGGGAATTGAAAACATGATCCATCCAATCATTCATCATTTATGTGCAAGTGTGTGTCTGTCTCTGTGTGTTAAGAGACCTGTGGTAGTGTGCTCCAGTACTGTCTGAAAGCTCCGAGACAACTGATCAGTTTAGTCCTCTCGTCCTCTGGAGTGTCCATAAACATCCTGAAACAAAATCCAAATTTTAGCCTGCAGCATTTAATTTCTCAATGTACATTTTCCTCAAATCAACATTATACCTTTTACTGTAAAACTAGTCAGACCTGCTTTCACGACATAATATCAAAACAACAGGAGGTGGGAATGTGTGTTTAGAGAGATCTTACCCAGCAAAGGCCTCTTCTATCATCTCCGTTTTCTGAGGAGAGGAATAAAACTTAAAATAAATAAATAGAATTATGTGGAAGGTGGGGCTGAAACGATTAGTCAACTGATCAATTAGTCTATCAACAACAAAAATGATTTTCTTATATATATGTATATATATATATATAGTGAATTTGGGTAATGTGGGACACTTTTTGCAATTTTGACTTTGTTATATTTTTCTAAATTTAAAAATATTTTATGTAATTCCAGTCACATGACACCCATGGTAGACCAATAGTAAAGGTTTTGATGACTATATTTACTTTAAGCAGGAAATATATATATATATTTATTATTTATTTATATATATATATATGTATATATATATTATGTATTCATCATATTAAACTGGACATTACATTTTAGACTAGCAAAATAAAGACATAATAATAATAATAATAATAAATATATGATAATGTTGTATAAAAACTATCTCCTTGGACTAACATTTTATAGACGATACAATAGTTGCAGCCCAATTGGGAGGAAATATAATGCTTATATTTTCTTTATATCTCTTCCGTCCACTTCTTTTTTTCCAGTAAGAGTAATAACAATTGTAAGCTGTTGCCTCAGCACACAGGGAAGTCTGATACAAGTTGATATCAGCTGCTAGAGAACAACACCTGATGTTGGTAAAGATTAAAGTGAGTACATATTATTCCAACATAGCTGTAGGGGGAATTCTACTTCACCCAACATTAGTGCTTTCTCCCTCTCTCATTGTCAACTGGAAATTACCCTAAGAGACAAACGACGTTACTGAAAATATCATAACATATTTCATAATTAGCTAAAACATGAAAACAAAATTTCAAATGAAGTACTACATTACTACGAGGTACGTTGTAAAGCTGAATAAGAGTGCATTTAATCAACAATCAAGTTCTTGTACACACACTGCACAAAGTCTAAACAGTTACGTTTTCGGTTTCAATATCAGCTGTTAGTTCATATATTTATGGTTAGCTTTAACGTAACTGTATACAGAAGCAAATGCTTTATATCTATGTTGTTGTAATTATTCATTTGCACAACAAGTTCACGAGTGAACGTATAATGTAAAAGGCTAACGGTGTTTGCAACGCTAGCTAGTGTTAGCTTTGAACCCAGGTCATTAAATAGAGATTGAAATTACCACAACATCTTCAAAGATGCTCTGGAGCTGCGTTTCCATCGAAAGCGCCATGTTTGTATCAAACAGTTCAATTTTTTTAACGAAACATCACACAAATTAAGCAGGTTGCTCCTTTCGGTAGCCGCAGACAATGCTACCAACAGGCTAAATGCTAACAGGCACTGGAATGAATGCGCCGCGCGATGCGCAACTGCAAAAACAATCCGGAGACACACCGGACAGACAAGCTGAACAGTTCCGCTTGATAGTGATTAAAACCTATGATAAGTATAATTTAAGTTGGCACAAATTGCTGTTTATCCATACCAATATTTCTATGTATGTATCATACCGCTTACAGTCGACAGACCCCTGTATGATCTATATTTAGCAAAGCCTGAGCAACTTACTTTAATGTATGTGATTTCAAAAAAGTAAAGAAAAAATATACACAAACACACGCTTATCTTCGTATAATACATACATTTATTCAGAGTTTAAAAAAGGGCAGGGTTGGTAGAAAACTAGAACATTATCCAAAAACGTATGCAAAAAGTTAAAGGCAGCTTAGACAAATGCCACTGTAGTGTATTTTCTGCTACAGATTTACATTACTCTAATATTAAAAGTTCTGCTGTGTTAAAAGGCCTCAGTATGAACCTTTTTTCAAGAACAGCCAGAGTCTTCAGGTAGAAACTGGTTCCAACCAGTATAATGACCATTCATATCTGGGAATTGTCAGACAGTAAAGGCATTGGAACTTGAATATAAACAAGTATAGGTTCTATCCTTTTAAGGTTAAAAAGTAGGCTTAGCAGCGTGCTCGTGTCCGGGAAAACGTACACATGCATGGGCTGTAACATTTGAATTAAATTATCTTACACACAGACAGAGAGTCAGACGAACTGAGGGCTTCATTGGACTCGGGACACCTTTCTTCAGCAGCCTCAAATTGACAAAGTTCTGTCTCCGCTGTATTTCGGCAGTGTTCTGATTGATTGATAATAAAGAAAACTAAAAGGAACTTCCGACTCACTCAGAGGGGTGGTAAATTTACACCACACCACAAAACTAAATAAAAACATAAGGAGGAACGTTGTATAGAGTATAACATTGTAGCCTATTCAGTGTATCTATATAAACGAGCTGTTGCGCCACATACACCAATAACATGCTCACTGCTCACATGTTATTTACCTGAATTATCTTACCAAACGAATAATTAGAATCCATTATTATTATTAATATTATAGGGTCCATTTCACATAGAGAGATTTTTTTAATAACTTGTGAAACATTTTTTATTTACTTTTATTTTTTATCATTTGTTTACGCAGTATTGTTTGTTTCACTTACGGATCAGATTACATCTTCCACCAATGCCAAAGTAGGTATTTCTTTGCGCGCGCGCGCGCGCAGGTGTGAGGTGCACAAACAAGTGAGGTCACATTCCTTCCCACACGGAAACCTGTCGCTAGCGGTTGTATAAAAAGTAATTGAGGTTTTACTTCTGGGCAGTCACCGACATCCAACAACAACACCGACTTAATCCACTTTTATTTACTTCTTCCTTGAACACATGTTTTTATCCTCAGTTTTCTTTTTAACCGTGTGGAGAAGAATCGGGACTCTGACAGGTGTTCTTTCGGAGGAGGTGACGGAGCCTGCGGAGCCCTCAGGCCGGTGCAGAGGCTGAACAGCTGCCGGACTGGAGGGCTGAAAATGTTGGTGATTCTTGAGACAGTGTGAAAACATGACCGCTCTGTACAGAGATGTGGACATTGCTACTTTTTCTCAACTTGGTGGCTCTACACTATACAGGTATGACTGCATTAACTAGCGTTACATATTAACTGCGAGTATAGCCTATTATAGTTTTTCGTATTCTTTCTATTCCAAAGACTACAAGCAACAGTTATATGAAGCGTTTATTACACGATTATTATGATACTTTTAGGCTTTGATTATGACATCAAGTGAAATGTTGCGCAGATTCATTTAATCATCGACAGATCTGAATCTCACTGTGGAGCAGATCTGATTTAATAGAGTTGTTTTATGATGTTTACCCAGATTACGCACAGTAGGCTATCATAGTACAACTGGTTTGTCATTACAACCTGCATCGCATGCAAATATTATTTTCAAACATGCATTTATTTTATTTCAAAAGTCCATGCACGATGAGTATAATTGTATGCATGGCACAATAATTAAAAAAAAAGTTTTTTAATCATATGAAGTAAATAATAATTATCAAAATAGCAACTGTTACTATGCACACAGTAGTCAAGGCTTTGATTAACCTACGACTCCTATGCATGACTTGTCCGTGTCATGGCGTGTCATGGCTTCTGTAAGGTTGGACCAAGTATCGGTCACAGAGCTGTCATATGGGTGTGTGCATGGTATGAAAATGAGTAATGTGTGGAGTTCAAGTTCAATTTATCATTTGGTTCACAGGATAAAACATTCAGCAATGTGCAGCCTTAGCACAAGTAATTAAATGAGCTTAATTTTTGGTATTACAGCACAACAATTTGAGGTAAAAACAAATGCAAGAGAAAATGTAATGCCCAGTATGCCAACCTGAAACAAATGTGCTCCAAATAAATATGTCTCCTTTATCATTCTAAATCTCTTCCTCCTCAGCCTCCACCTCTCCCCCCGACCCAGTCAATGTGATCTTCTCTTCGGTTAATCTGAGGAATGTGTTGCAGTGGTTACCAGGAAATGGCACGCCAGATGACACGCACTTTACAGTGCAGTATGCCATGTAAGTGAAGATTTAAGAGTTTAAATAATCAAAATTAAAATCTAAATAATTATTTTTATAATTTATTTACCTAAATTTTCAATTTTGCAAGCTATGTTGCAAATAATTTAAGTTATTTTCTTTTTGGCACATTACTGTACTTATGTTAGGCTTCACCTTAAAAGCTTTCAAGGATTTATATAGCCCTTTCTTCAGCAAGTCTCAAAGGATTTACAGACATAAAGAAGCCGATAAAGGGAGAAAAACAAAAGAAAAATGTAACTAGATCCAACCAACAGCTTATGTAAGCTTAAGTTCCTTGCTTCAGGTGAAATTGAACAACGAAGGGAGTGTATCTTGAGTGCGTTATATCATCCTTATTGTCTCAGCTCGTGCAGGGACATCTTGTGATTTGTCTACTCTGTCATTCCCAGCTATGGGGACAGTGTTGAGGGCATCAAGGGGAGACGGGTGCACTGGAGGGCGGTGCGGCGGTGCACAGAAATAGTGCGGAGCTGGTGCGATCTGAGCAAAGAGACGTGGGATCTGGAGCACGGATATTATGGCAGGGTTCGTGCTGTGAGCCGGAGAACATCCTCCAAATGGGCCTTGACGCGGAGGAGGTTCGATCCAAAGACGGACAGTAAGTTAAAGTGACATAAATACAAAGAGACAGACAGGAAAGCTGATAACATTTGTGGACATTTCAACTTGAGATATTTAAAATTCACCTAAAACTAAATGCTTTTGTCTGGCTTTATAGCTAGTTTTGGCCCTCCACTGGTGTCTGTTGAAGTAGAGGACAACAACGCCATCATCACCCTGAGGGGACCAATGAGGTATCAGCCGAATAACCACACCCCAGCTGTTTCCATGGCAACGCTCTACCCCATGATGACTTACAACCTCTCCATCGATAACACCCGTCGTGTCCAGATGGTGAGAAAAAATATAATATAAACTTGTCTCCACCCTCCAGGTACAGACAGGCTGTTAAATCAAACAGACATGAAGTTATCTTGACTGATCTGTGTTTGGTTTGCAGCACCATTTCACAGTGGCCTCCAGTTCGTACAAATATCGCATGATGGAATACAATACACAGTACTGTTTCTCTGCCAAGTCAAGATTCTTCTCCATGCCAACCCAATGTCAGAACTCAGCATGGCAATGCATTACCACGCCTCAAGGTACAACATGTGTGTGTGTGTGTGTGTGTGTGTGTGTGTGAATATTTATCTCCTTGTTTGAC
Source organism: Centropristis striata (assembly GCF_030273125.1). Classification (NCBI taxonomy): domain Eukaryota; kingdom Metazoa; phylum Chordata; class Actinopteri; order Perciformes; family Serranidae; genus Centropristis; species Centropristis striata. The sequence continues at coordinate 11,975,262 of NC_081534.1, read as the reverse complement.
AGGTAGAAAGGAATGTGACTAAACATGTTATAGAAGTGGAAGATCGATGTTTGTGCCTGAGTCATCTTGTATTGTTTGTACATTTACAAAATGAAAGCTTTAGCTTATTAACAGTGAATTTTAGTTTTTATACAATAAGTTCTGATATAGCTTCACATAGTATGATGAATATGTTTATTCCTTTTTGCATATGTATGGATGTATTTGTGTGACATGTTCCTGATTCCCGTCTCCCTGCAGACCCTGTGATTGGCCAGCTGCAGAGGGTGGTTGTGGGTATTGTTGTTCCAGCTCTGTGCATATGTACGCTGGTGGTTGTTGGCTACTTTCTCTATAACTACCTGTCAGGGAAAGGACAGAAGAGCCCTTATATACTGGTAAGGCATTCAGACACGTACCATTTCCTTTTTCAAAAACTGTACACGTAATGACCAGTTTACTTTGATGGAGAATCACCTTTTTAAAAAAAATCAATATCAGTCTAAGAGTATGCTTTATTTAGAATATTCTTACTGCTTTACTTTGCCATCAGACAACCTTTTACAACAGGGAACTGAAGCTGTAATATCTATCCATGGAGCCACCGGACTTCATTGACAAAATCAGTAACTTTACCTTGCAGTAGGAGTTGCTGCTATTACTGGCATTTTTCAGGTGGTTAAAATCTAAACAACAGATTAGGTTGTTTTCTTATAACTCTTAAAATGACATAAATGATAGTTCTATTTCATGGCCACCTAAACTTTTCACAAGTACATGGCTAACAATGTGAAACTGAACTACTTGGTAATGTTTAGGCAACAAATCTAGTCTAGTTTTGAAAAGACATAGTGATGTTGTTTGTTTGGGCTCTGTGCTAATGGCACACATCTTCTCCTTCAACCTCCAGGACCCACCTCCTTTTTATTCGCCCCCTCTGACATTCCCACCTGAGAATCCCAAGCTCTTACCAATCACCATCATTACAGAGCCTCTATCAGAGAGTGGCAAATCAAACCCTGGATGTCCCAAGCGTCCGCAACATGTGGCACATCCCTCAGCAGGATACGCCTCCCAGAGGCATGAAACACCACCAATGCTTGAGGAACCCTGGGATGATTCGTCCATCGACTATGGGTTTATTGGTGTGGCTCCCAAAATCAATAACAGAGCTGAAAATGGGAATAATCTGGACAGTGAACATCAGAAATGCAACAGTTATGAGAAGAAAGACTGGAGAGTTGAGAACGGCCACTCCACTGGAGACTCACAGACAGAAATGAGCACACTTATACAAGCGCAACCATGGTCACAGCCAGTTTTAAGGACTCAGGCACCATTACCGTCTTTTCAGGGAGCTTCCATTGGAGAGGTGGATGGAGAGGAGGAGGATGGAGAGTTTCCAGGTTTATTTATAAACACAACCCCACAAACTGGCCTCTTCAACATTCCTTTAAACCTACAAACAATGAAGGATGAAGCACTGGGGGAAGAAGTGGATAGAAAGATGAGAGTAAGAACAGATGAAGAGAGAGATGGAGGAATGGAGGAAAGACGTGAGAATGAGGAAGTGCCCCTTCTTTCTGCTTATGCATCTCAGAACACTACATACATGCCTACCTCACACGCTGACCAATCAGATTGCTTATCAGATGACTATGGGGTCCTGAGAGTGGATACAGCACACAAAATAGAGACAGGTGAGGAGGAAGAGGGAACTATTTGTATTGATTGGGATCCCCAGACCAGGAAACTAGTGTTGCCAGAGATAGCGATGGAATACAACAAGGCTGGAGGGTTGGATGGGTTGATGCAGGGAGGGAAAGGGAGGGAGAACAGGATGGGAGGAGAAGGGGAGGACGTGAAGGGCGAGCTGAGGTTGGAAAATGTGTTCGTAAGACAAGGGTCGGAGGAAAGGGCAGAGGCACAGAGAGAGATGGAGAGAGGGGAGGGAACAGAGGGCGATTTTTTCACCAGATGGAACTTGGTACTCTCGATGGACGAGTAGATGATATTCATCACAATATTTAGCATGTTTTTACTTCTTCTGCATTTATAATGTTGATTAAATTCAATAGCACGACCTATCAGTTTTATTAGAATACACATGTTAATATAAAATTCTTAGGAGCACTTTGTACTGTAGGCGGGTTACTTCTTTATCTGTGAATATTGCTGCTTTATTCCCTCCACCAAGAACGCTATGTGTTTGGTTTGGTTTGTTGGTTTGCTAGAAGGAATACAGAAAAAACAACAAGTCCAATCCTCATCAAACTTGGGGGAAGGTTGTAACATGGGCCAAAGAAGAACCCATTGAGTTTTGGAGCGTATCTGAATCATACTATTTTTCCACATTTGGTAACAATGTGAGATAGGGCATGGCCTTGACTTGGTTTTGATATTTAGTACCTTTAAGGCAGAGGGTTTCAGAGTGGGAGGCAGGACTCCCCAGGGGGACTCCAAACAGTTTCGGGCAAGTGAATAGAGGAAGTGAAAAAACAGTACATTAGTTAAGAAGATCACATTGAATATTCTAAATGTTTGTGACTTGGTTAAAGAGGTAGTACAGAGAGAGTAGTTTTGGGAGATTTCACTGTTTGTAGGACTTTCCCAGATTCAGAAACTAATAAATGCCTCAGGACGGACATTTTTATGTTTCGGTGTAGTCTAACAATAACACAATCATAATTCCAAAGAACTGAGTGAAACAAAGCAAGTAAACTGAGGGTTGGGTGGGGGGGTGCTTTTCTCCAAGGGACGTCCACAGTATCAGACTTAAAAAAACTTTTTTTTCTGGTATTGACCATAATGACCCAATTCCAAGTGGTATTGAAACTTCTCTAGTCAAACAATACCTGCATTTGATCCTTTCTGTACACAGAAAAAAAAGCATTGTTTGTTTTTGCTTGTTGAAAAACGCTCCAGGGTTTGTTTGTTGTTGTTTTTTTCAATTTAATGCGATGAGTGATTGGGAAAAAAATGACTCTATTGGTATCGGTATCACTGTAAAGGTACTGGTGTTGTAATTTTTAAAAGGATACCCAGCCCAATTACTTTCTGATCTGATCTTCTTTATCTGATTATTTAAAAAAAACCCAATGTGAATACTTATGAAGAAATCACTTTGTGATCAACTCTGAAGTAAATTCTGTGTTAATAATTTAACCTTAATTTTGCAAGATGTATACTAGATGTAATGTTTTTCTTAATTTATTTGTGCATGATATGAAGTCAAAGTTCTTCCTAGAGATAAGCGTCATCTTGTTCTCTTCTTCTTCCTGATCGATGTGAGTTTCGGTGATTTAGTGAAAGTACAAAAACAAAAACAAAAAACCTTGTAAAGAATCAGTTTGTTCTGATCAGCTGACATGAAACCAGAATTTTAAACTTTGATTTAATAGAATCATAGTTTTCTGTTTTTTTTGTTGCAATATATATAGATATATTCCAGAGGAAGATGATTTGATTATTTGTTATTACTGTGTTCATATATTATTAAGTCAAATAGCAATCCATAGCACTTTATTATTTTTCTACTCAATGTAGAAATGTATAAATAATTAAAGGCCATGGCCTACAGTATATATCAATATTATTTAAGAAATCAACACGGTTTTGCAATCATCATATTTGTTCTATTCTTCAAACAGTAATTGTCTGTGGTGCAATATTACAATACTGTCTCTTTGTCTTCTCTTTTTATATTGATGTTCAGAAGCTTGTCAGGGTATTTTATGCTGTCTAATCTACAAGTTAAGAGATTTAATTTTACTGTTGGCACTTCTGCATTCCATCAAGTTACAAAAGCACATGCAGTCAGTTTCACTACTGTTTGTTAGTCAGAGGAATGCGACAGAAGTAATATTTTATTAAGTAATAATGGTACTTTTGTATCTTTTGTCAGTGGCGTTCCTCTTGATTGTTATCTTTTCTGCCCGCATGAAGTTATAAACACTCAAAATTTTACATGAAGGAAGTTTTGTTTTGACCGTCTTCACACAGCAGTTACTGACACTATGCATGATTTATCATTAGGGGAACTTCTGGCAGGGACTTACTGTGAAATCTCTTCCTGTACAGTTTAGCCTGCATGTTTTCCCAGTAAAGGGGATTACGAAACTCTACAGATACATTCGGTTTCAGGTTCATGTATTTACATAACTCAGGTATACATCTGCAATGTGGTGATATGTTATGCCGTGCATGAAGTTGTAAAATTTAGTTTAATGTTTAATGCTGGGAAATAAGTCAGTCATATTTGTCATAGTTTTGTATGTTTCAAGATATAATTATTGTATAATTTAAATAAATGACAATAAAGTGATAATGTTAACTATTTTGTTCTGATGTTATTTTAACAGTAAAGTCAACTTATACCTTTATTTGATACATTCTGTTTTCACTGACATTTTACACAGCATCCCAACTTCTTTGGTATCAGGGTTGAATATGTGGTGGTTAAACTTTAACTTTCATTCCTGAAACCTGCCTCTACAAGATAAGACAGGAGAGTGAATAGAGACATCTGCTGGACAAATTGTTAACTAACACCCATCATGATTTTTTTAAATGTAAAAGCAAGAGCAAGGACACTTCTTCTAACTTTATTGTACAATAAAAGGAAAGTTTTTCAATTTACAAACGGATGTGTAACCATGTAATTCATTGTTCTAGCCATGTTGGTTTTAAAACTACTAAACTTTAAAACACTTTAGAATACTCTATATCATATAATTCGTTTATAAGACTCACTATAGTGTTCCAGCTGGTAAAGGCGTAATTCTAACAAATCTGGGTTGCGTAATCTATAAAGGAATCAGAATAAATAAAAACACAATATGACCTGCCAGAGTAGATACAAATATCTGTCCTGGGTTTTTTTTTCAACAAGATTGTTATACAGAACTCAAACAATTTTTCATGGAAACAAAATCAGCTCTTGTTTTTCTAGAGTTTTTCTGAAAAAAAAAGAAGAGATAATTATCTCAGAGCTCTGAGGAAAGTTTTCATTAAAAGCTAATTCTGCTCTTATTTTTCTGGATTTTTTTTCCATCAAAAATAGAGGTCTTTGGACTACCATTATTGGATCAAACTTGATGTCAATTTAGAAAAATGTTGATGTAAAATTGATGTACATTTACTTGTAGTCCCCTTATTATGTATCCTATTACAGAGACTGGAACATGTAATTGGCATTAGAGGAACGGCACTGGGCTGGTTTAAATCATACTTATTAGACCGTTTCCAGTTTGTTCATGTGAACAATGAATCCTCCGTGCGCACTGATGTTAACCATGGTGTTCCACAGGGTTCTGTGCTTGGACCAATTTTATTCACCCTTTATATGCTCCCTCTAGGTAATATAATTAGAAAACATTCAATTAACTTTCATTGTTATGCTGATGACACTCAGTTATATATATCAATCAAGCCAGGTGAAACTGATCAGCTAGCTAAACTTAATGCATGCCTTAAAGACATAAAAACCTGGATGGTCCACAACTTCCTAATGAAAAAACGGAAGTGATTGTGCTGGGACCCGAACACCTCCGAAACTCTTTATCTAAAGACTTAATTAGCATCGATGGCATTACCCTGGCCTCCAATACCACCATAAGGAATCTCGGAGTTATCTTTGATCAGGATCTGTCATTTAACTCCCATATAAAACAAACTTCAAGAACTGCATTTTTTCACCTACGTAATATTACAAAAATTAGACACATCCTGTCTCAAAAGGATGCAGAAAAATTAGTTCATGCTTTTGTTACTTCAAGGTTAGATTACTGTAATTCCTTACTGGCAGGCTGCTCCAATAAATCCCTTAAAACTCTTCAGTTAGTCCAAAATGCTGCGGCTCGTGTACTAACAAGAACCAAGAAAAGAGATCATATTTCTCCTGTTCTAGCTTCGCTGCACTGGCTCCCTGTAAAATCCAGAATTGAGTTTAAAATCCTTCTTCTTACTTGCAAAGCTCTAAATGGTCAGGCACCATCATATCTTAAAGACCTCATAATGCCATATTACCCTTCTAGAGCAGTACGCTCCCAAAATTCTATGTTACTTGTGGTTCCTAAGTCCTTAAAACTAGACTGGGAGCCAGAGCCTTAAGTTGTCAAGCTCCTCTCTTGTGGAATCATCTCCCAGTCTCAGTTCGGGAGGCAGACACCCTCTCTTTATTCAAGAGTAAACTTAAAACTTTCCTCTTTGACAAAGCCTATAGTTAGGGCTGGCCGAGGCCTGCCTTGGACCAGCCCCTAGTTATGCCGCTATAGGCCCAATGTGTCGGGGGACACGATACACCGGGGCCCTCTTTCTCTCTGTCCCAATAATACATGACACAAGCTTTTATTTTCCCAGAGTACTCGCACTTTTCTCTGCTCTCTCTTCACAGGGTGTGGATCTGGAACTCCTGCTCCTCTCTCTCTCTATCTCTCCCTCTCTCTCTATTGCCCCCCCCCCCCCAACCTCTATCTACTCTATTCTACTCTGTAGACCTGCCCTGTACAACGACATCTATTGCACGTCTGTCCGTCCTGGGAGATGGATCCCTCCTCTGTCGCTCTCCCTGAGGTTTCTTCTTCTTTTTTCCCCTGCTAAAAGGGTTTTTTAAAGGAGTTTTTCCCTGGACGATGTGAGGGTCTAAGGACAGAGGATGTCGTACCATGTACAGTCTGTGAAGCCCTTTGAGGCAAATCTGTGATTTGTGATTTTGGGCTATATAAATAAAATTGATTTGATTTGATTTGATTCTACTATAATTCATTAATCTAATACAATTATTAGACCATTGTTTTCTTCAATTTCTTGATTATTTTAATGCCTGGTACAACTAATTTCTTTGGACAAATATGATGACGAGCAAGAATGGTCTTGTCATATTTTTTCATCCTTGTTTTTTGTATTTGTAATATAAATATATTTGTAGAAATTACAGTAGAACACCGTCAAATACATCAGAAATAAGGTGTAAAATTAAAAATTGTATATCACCCTATTAGACACTTTTAATTACTATAAATCAAAGAATAGCACAAAACTTTTACTTTTTTCTGTCATAAACTGGAAGAAACACACCGTTTTGCTTTAAAAATATAACATTTTCATGCAAAATGTATGGAGAAATACCATGATATGTGAATGAATGACACATTACCCTAAAAATAACCGGATTATTCAGTCTAAACTACAATTTTTGCTGATATCTACATTTAAATTCACAGTAGAAAACCCTCTCACTGTAATTTTTACGGTGAAGTTCTGGCAACCACAGCCGACAGTATTTTTCCGTCAATTAAACAGATTATTTTTTACAGTGCAGCATTGTAGAACAATGCAATTATTTCAATTTAGCCTTGCCACGGTCCCCCCCCCCCCCCCCCCCCCCCCCCCCTTTTGGTAACCCCCCCCCCCCCCAGGGGTCACGCCCCCCAGTTTGGGAACCACCAACAAAACAAACAATAGCTACTCAATAAAATTAAGGCAACAGATTGCACGCAATATTATTTATTAAATCTAACTACGTTACAAGTTGAGTTAATAACAACTTAACAGGAAGTGTAAAGTGTCATTTCAAAACGGACTAATTCTATTGTGTTGAATTCATTCAAAATTCTCTTGATTTATAATTACATACATATAAAGATTATATTTAATGTGGTCAAAATAAGTAGATTCTATCTCAAACATTTTTATATGAAAGTTACTTAAACAACTGCCTCAAAATCAAAGATGCATTTATATTTGATAGATTTTATCAAATATATTAAGTAAAATGAAATGACTACAGAATAATTTATTACAGTGCAATACTTTTTTCCATGACTGTATATATGAAAACCGAAAACGCACTGCATTGCCCACTGACATTATACATTGAACCTACCATGGGGTGGCGCTCTGTCGTCCAAAAGCCGCTCCTCCATCTCTCCTCATCCATCATGGCGTCGTCCTGCGCAGCTTCAGTTCCCCTCCATCACTGGGCGGGACCGCGCCGTGTCGGACTGCCAGGCGTTGGGCACTTCCGCCGGGCTCGGGTTTCCTTTGACTCGGCATTTAAATTGAGCTGCAGGACATCAGCTGCTGCTACATTCAGCGCCGCGCTGTAACAGAAAATAACCCTTAGCACTAGCAAGACAAGCTACTCTTATTTTTGACGCCAAACAGGCAGAAATAAGTGCTGGTCCTGAGGAGGTCCGGGCTGTTTAGTGGACAGAGGAGCGGGAGCAGCTGAACAATAACGGTGGTTGTGCTCTGACAGCAGCTCGGTGCATCATTTTTGGGATTCCTCTGCTAGCCTTTGGACGAAACTGAATAGCGGTAACGTGATGTTGTGCATGAGCGGAATGATTTAGGATTTTAATGGGCAGAGCTTGTTTTCTGAAATAGATTGGTAAACAAAAAAGAAACTCTTTGAATGCATTGGGTTTTTTTGGCCCAGGAGCACGAGTGGCCTGGACTTGGGAGGACCGATGGACTCAGTGATGAGAGTGCATTTAAAGGGTCAGCTTTAAATTCTGATAAAACATACAAGTAGATTTTTTGTTGTTGTAGTCACTAACGGAGACAAAATTAACCGTTAACTAGGGATAATATAACATCTGACAAAACCTCAGTATTATCAATAACAATAACAACAGTCACCACCCGTGAAGCACGTCAGACTGGTGTTTCATATATATATATATATATATATATATATATATATTAAATAGATGCTGATTTTTCTTGTTCTCCAAAACAGACTTTAAAAACATTTTCAGTAAAATATAACATCGAAAAAGCAGCAATATAGATTACTTTTTAAGAGCGTATATGCCACTTACTATCATTTTTGTTTAGATTTAAAGGTGGATCTTTATCTTTTTCTTTAAATTAGGTTAGATCTTAGCTCCATATTTTAATTTTGAGCTTGTCATATATGTGAGGAAATCTTTTTTCCCTAGTATTGTATCCCTCAAGGACATAACACATTTGTAGACATTTCATATAGACCACACACTTATCAAACAGCATCTTTGGCCAGTTATACCTATCAGAGGCTTTACTAGTTTAACTACAAGAAACCATGTTCAGCTGGCTGGGAACCGACGACAGGAGGAAGAAGGATCCTGAAGTCTTTCAGACGGTCAGTGACGGACTTAAGAAGCTCTACAAAACCAAACTCCTGCCACTGGAAGAGAGCTACAAGTTCCACGAGTTCCACTCTCCGGCTCTGGAGGATGCAGACTTTGACAACAAGCCCATGGTCTTACTGGTGGGACAGTACTCCACCGGCAAGACGAGCTTCATACGGTGAGAAAATAACACCACTCACACACACATATGAAGCTCTTCATATAGAAAGGGGAGTTACACGTAAACAAATGAGGGCACCAGAAAGATAGAAAGGGAGAGGCTGACACACCCAAACTGACTTTTCCCTCTCTCTTGTCAAGAGTGAGAAAAATTGTTGCTTGGAAAACAATAATAAAGACCAAAATGAAATATCAGCCGTTACCCACACACAAAAGACTTGCAGCCACACCTCTGAAAGTTTTATTGAATCCATAAAATGTTTATATGACAGGCAACATAACACACACATGCGTGCAAACACAGCACTGCCTGGTTCTGCAGCCCTCCCTGATGAGGTGTGTGTGTGTGTGTGTGTGTGTGTGTGTGTGTGTGATTAGACCGACAGATGGACATCTTTCACAGCAGGGTTTGTTTTCGAAACCTAGTTCCTAAAACATCATCTGGTGGAGATTAGAATTAGCCATTTAAGCTTAAAACAACTTGTTATCTTAGTTAATGTTCTGAACCCACCTTAATAGTTTTGAGTTTAGTTTAGTTTTATTAAGTTTTTATTAGAGATATATGACCAGAACAACTTGACACACAGTGCTGAGCTGCATTTAAAATCAATCTTCCAGCTTTCAGATGATGTACTTATTGTTGACTTGCTATCTCCCCCTAAAATTCCCTGGCCACAACCCCACTTATTCCCAAGGGGTAAAACATTTAGCAAAAAAGGAATTTTCGCTTGCTTATAACTAACTCAGTTACTCTTTATTACCAGTGTATGAAAGGTAATTAATCAGTTATTTAAAGTCATTTTGGACAAAAGTGTCGAATTTATGCAAACTTTAATCAAATCTAGATTTAAAATAACTTATTTTGTATAATAATAATGCTATATATTCAGAGTTTTGTGACAGCTTTTGACCTGGAATATTTCTGCTATTGGTGTATGTGTGACAGCGAAGATATTAGCAGCTGGGTGTTGGGCCTCTTTTGAACTGCAGTGCTGCTGTTAACGACACACACACACACGCACAGGCTTGCACTAACACACACACTCTTGGAGAGCATAGTGGGTAATTAGTGGGGTAAGCCTTTGAAAGCCAGAGAGAGGATGCTGTTAGTGACTTCCTGTTGTAAGACAGGACAGTGCACACATCCCTGCTCTCTCTCTTCGTCCTCTTCTGTCTCACACTGATACTCTCTAGATCTTTTTTGTTACTCTTTCACTGGTGACAACTCCCCCCAGTCAGCAGCCCGACATTGTGACAGTAAGATGCAGAATTTACAAACTGCTGAGTAACCCTCGGTCGGCATCTCGTTCATTTCATATCTCAGGCTCAGACTCTTGACGTGGGGGCAGGGCAGGGCCTTTCTCAGAAAGTTACAGTGACTATTTAAATCATATTTTTGCTTGATTTGAAATAATGAAAGAGTGAAGGAATGTCTGCCCAAGGTAAAAGAAGATGGATGCAAAGACGAGAAACGCTGATGGAGGGATATGTTGTCCCTTGTTTTTGGCGGTTATTCAGAGGTCAGTAATCTGAGCCTGTCTTCATTTTAGGCCTGAAATTGATAGATTTTCTACTTTTATGAAGAGCCGATCATCCCCAGAGTCCAAGTTTTCCTTCAAGGTGACTGGACACGTTTGCAGTGCAGTTGGGATTTCATAAGGAGTAAGACTTGATTTAACTTTGACGCTGACTTTGTATTCATGAATTAAGACCGAAAGTGAATTTTAGAGGCAAATACAACTATTAAGTATTAGTATTCTGTTTGGCAAATAACTGTGTTGTAAACACCGTTTAAAAGACAAAGGATCTTCTTGTAAGCATTGTATCCTGAATCACTGATATATCTCTGACAGACTAATATAGCCTTTATTGGTTTGGTTATAGTTGACACATGAGACAGAGACTTGATAGGACTTGACTTTTATTACATTAAATACTTTCTAGATATTGAGAAGTTGTTGTTTTTTAAACAGAGCAATGTAAGCAAACCAACAGACTGACAGTGGCCAACACATCAGCTATCATGGAGGGGGCAAGGCCAAAAATAATATAATTTGGATTCAGGGATTTTATGTTGTTGATGACAGTAGTAAGAAGAGAACAGCAGTATGCAAGGTCTGCATCTTAAAATAATCTGTGACAAAACCATCATAACATCCAAACTCGTTTGTCACAACAAAAGCCAAGGAGAAAGGCATGTGAATGTGTCTTTTTAACCATTTGGTTGCTTACTGTTGTGTCAACGTTGGATAGAAAGCTACATTTAAATTTTACAGCTCTACTCTCTAGTGTGATAGATTATTAGAATGCTATGACTCAAATTGTGACTTGTTTGACCTGAGCAATGACTGGACTTGACTTGTGATTGGATACGTGTAAGCACCTCTGGGCCTAAGCATAATCTTCTATTCTTTTGGCTCATAAAGGTAGATTTTAAGGTGCTTGCTTTAAATTTCATGAACTGTAACTATCAGTTTGTGGGTTGGTGAAGCTTGTGCCTGTTCAGTTTCATCTCACTAACAAAACTCTGACAACACAGAATGCGATAAAGGAAATGCCATGGTGTGAGTGGATATGTGGATTGAACACACATACACACAGTACATATGATATCAAACATACAATCTAGTTGTGCACATGCCTTGCACAACTTCTCCACAGAGAGCATGCAGAGAGATGGCTCTACCAGGCACTGCTGACTCCTCTGACAAGGTGCGTGTGTGTGTGTTTGGAGAAGATGTATAAGGGAACCTTCTTTGCATCTGGTAGCAGTTAAATGCATACACATCCCACACTCACACTTTGAATTTATGGGCCTTTTAGCTGTAACTCTTTTGCCTAAATCTCCTTTTTATGACCTGTGTTCACATTGCTGGGATTTTGAAACTCAACAGAAAGACACTTATCTTCATTTGCAGCGTGTGATGTCACTGAATTAACAGACGACCGTTCAACCTTTCACACCTCAAACAAATGAGATGCAAGTTGGCTGTGCTGCCATAAGATCAGGTCAAAAGTTGAACATAATACCCATTTACAGCAAAACACATTTACAAATGTGAGTTATTTGGGGAATTTATTATAGGTCTCCTGAAAAATGTGCCCAGTCAAAACCATGCATGCATAAACTGATGTCTGGTTGTCTGTCACTTAACCCTTTTCACCTCAGTCGGCTGTTTTTCATCATCAGTATGCAAAACAAACGCCTGGCAAGCATCATGTCAGCGGCAGTAGAGCTCAACCAAATTATGGACAGATTCATCTCCTTAGTCCACTCAGAATATTTTCAATTTAGCATTATTTAGGAACTCCAAAAGTAGTTTTGACATGTGTTTAAAGTAATTGCCCTTTAGGAACACTTAAGTGAGTCCAAGATTTACAGCTGTGGCTGATGGTTATGCTTTCTGCTTTATTACCATGTCCACTTTTATCAGTTTGCAGCATGTCACTCCCAGAGTGTGATGCTGTCATCACCACTAATGACAGTAGTCACCATGCTCTTGTGGTTAAATACTGCACTGTCCCTCCTGCCAAATGGATTTTTGGTCATGTAACTTTACTTTTGGCTAAAAACCTCGATCTTTGTCTCAACTAACCACATAACTTCATTCTGTTGAGTTTGGAGCAGTGGCTTCTTTTGTGCTGAGCAGCCATCCAGCATATGATCATGTAAAAAATCCCCCAAATTTTAGTTCCAGCAGCTTCTAATTCAAGGCAGACCTGTTCTCTGGTGATATCTGAAGTGCTTCCTACCATACAGACCAACAGGCCTTGCAGCAAAAAGCTTATCAGTTTCAAAATATACTGTCTTTGTACAGTTTTCAATTGCATATATCAGGGAGGATTAGCAACTTATTGCATTCAGTTATATTTGCTCTTGACAACATCCCAACTTTTTCGAATCAGGGTTGTACTGAGAAAAGTGGATGTACTACTTATGTAAATGTCTTTTATAGTTCAGGCAGTCTGCTGTTTCTATCTGCTGGTTAAGTGAAATATCATTAAAATATAATAACATTAAAACTTGTAGTCTTTTAGCTCAGACAGTGCTGTAGTGTGTGCTGCACATGTGGTGGGAGAATACACTGTGCATGCTAAATGTAGTGGGTGATTACAATTAAATTAAATGGGCAAACTTTTAGCCAAAACATGCTGCAAGAAAACTTAGTTTCAAAATTGTATGTGTATTTTCACCCCAAATAAGTTCACTATTAAAAGGTATTATCCCAACTTTTTGGGAATCAGGGTTGTACTTAAAAAAGTGAGAATGTCCCATTCATTCCCATCATTGTCACTATCAAAAACAACCCTTATCTTGCCTTGTTTTATGTAACGCTATGTTATTCGATATCCCCCCACAGCTACCTGTTGGAGCAGGATTTTCCCGGTATGCGGATCGGCCCTGAACCCACCACGGATTCCTTCATCGCGGTGATGCACGGCGACACAGAAGGAGTCATCCCCGGCAATGCTTTGGTGGTTGACCCGAAGAAGCCCTTCAGAAAGCTGAACGCATTTGGAAACGCATTCCTCAACAGGTAAACAACACAGTTGTCACACAAGATGACATGGAAGCAGATGCTGTCAGATATTTTTGGGGGTGTGGGCAGTGGAAACACAAAGTGGTACACCAGGGTGAAGTATGTGGACGACGGGGGAAAAGAGTGGAGAAGAAAGGGAGAGTGAGAGTACTAGTGAGAATCCACACCGCTGCTCTACATTCCTGTGTGATTGAATTTCCCTCTGCTCACTGGTCAGGCTTTTCTCTTTTAATGGCTGTTGTGTGTGTGCGTGTGTGTGAGAGAGAGTGAGAAAGAGACAGACAGAGAGAGAGACAGCCAGTCATCTTTGCAGAGTCATCCTTCTGGAAAAGGAAAAGTGCCAAAAAAAGTCTTTATTCTTGCAGTAGTGTCCTCGCTGTGAGGGCCCACCACTGGTGAAAGGAGACAGAAGAAACGCTGACTGTCAGTGGGGATTAGGGGGGTTCGCAGTGAGGACGACCGCTAACTTGTTAGTATTTATACAGCTGGAGACGGAGAGATAGACGAGGAGGAGGAGGAGAGAGGGAGGAAGAGGTCTGGTGTAGGATGATGTTTGTTGTTAAAATGTTTTACACTTCTGTCCAGTTTCTTTTAACTCTCCTCTCCTCTCCTCTCCTCTCCTCTCCTCTCCTCTCCTCTCCTCTCCTCTCCTCTCCTCTCCTCTCCTCTCCTAGGTTTGTGTGTGCCCAGCTGCCTAACCCAGTGCTGGAAAGCATCAGTGTGATTGACACACCAGGGATTCTGTCAGGGGAGAAACAGAGAATCAGTCGAGGTAAGACACACACTCTTTTGTCGTCCTCTGTATATGTATATGTTTATGAGTTAGCGAGTGTGTGTGTGCGTCAGTGTTTGTTCCCTGGATCTATTCAACTGCAGCCCACTGGTCCCACTGAACTCTGAGCTACGATGTCAGCATTTCTTTTGGATGTGTGTGTGTGTGTGTGTGTGTGTGTGTGTTTATTTTAGCTTTTAGCTATCAGGGGGATTATGCTTCATTCATTTCAAAGAGCAGGAAGCAGCGACAAAAAGATGAGCTTTGAATGTGCTCCCTCTCTCTGACACACACACACACACACACACACACACACACACACACACACAGCTGGGATTTAAAACTCTGAACACAGATTTTTAAACATGCACATTTACTTGATCTTGCAATAAACTTAAACAGTCAACAAACAGAGTGGCATGTTTTAAGTCAAAGTAGTCACATATGCTTCAGCTTTGGCTCGGAAGGAAAATTCAGTATTTGCAGGAACTATTTTCAGAGTTATTGCTGAACACGAAATGCAACCACAGTACCATAAAATCATTCAAAAGGGTTGTTAGATTTTCTTTTGTTGACACTTCATTCCCACTGAATGGTGCTGCGGCGAGGCCACAAACAAGTCACAGTCGTTGGACATGTTGCAGTTTTCTGTGTCCTCTGCATATTTCAGAGAACACTTTGGGGATAAAAAAAACCCACTAAAGACATGTGAAGCATTTATCGTTTTAACTAAATTTACTCCTGTTTTTGTGGAAAAAAAGTTATTGTGATCAAATTGGAAAGTCAAACAGACAGCGTATTCATTTAATTGTAACAATTCTTAGCTAGTATCTATAAAAATGAAGACGGAATTTATATAAATTTAGCTTATCCACTGATGATGATCTCCTGACACCCAGGGCAGCCAAACACTCTCTCCAAACCACTTTAATTTAAAATTAAGATAAGATGAGATATGATAAGCTTTTTAAGATAAGATGAGATATGATAAGCTTTTATTGACCACCAAAGGGATAATCCAGGTGTTTTATCAGCTCAAAGATAGAAATACGTGCAGATAAAAAGAAGCAAAACATTAAACAAAACAAGGATAAATACAACAAGAGGTATGTAAAACTAATATAAAAGTAGGAGTAAAAACGGAAGAAGAAAACACTAAAATAAGATACAGTGATCATTCTTATCTATGTTTGTTTTACTGTTGTTGTACTGATTGGAGAGACTACAGTGCGAGGAGAGGTTTCGGTGTGAAAGGCTTTCTTACAGTTTGATATGTGTCTGGCATGGCTGGCATTCCCAAAGCTGGATGGTGGCATTGCCATACCAACCGCTAACATTAACAAAAGAGCGTGGACAATAAAAGACTAGTAGAATTTACTCTTTCCCACATTCACACACTCTTTCTTACACTGTCAATGTTGGAATTTCTTTCAGTATTTTTTCACGCTGCTCTTGTCTGTCCATTAACTCCTCTTGTTTGTACTTTAGTCTTAATTTTACACTGTTTGAAGGTTAATTTTATGCCAAGCAGAGCCTATTTTCGTTGTCTCTTTGTGACCACAGGATATTAATCATTGACCTTAGAAAGCATAACTAAGAAAGAAGGTTTTATACTGAATAATTTAACAACACAAACTAAACATGGGAGTGCTGGCAATCTTGCTTGATTCTATGGAGATGATACTTTCATATGAGCTCATGCCAATCCAATAATTCCCACTCGAGGCAGTATTTCCTACGTTGTTCAAAAAATGTAGTGCATGGACAGTATCATGAAAGTCTGAGTGTTGACATGATTAAATATATAAACATACTTATGAAGTTCCAAAGGCTAAATAAGAACAAGGAACATATTCTGGTCACTGAGTTCAGCACATGACTTCATAGCAGGGTTGGGTCTGGATTAAAGTTCGTCCTGAGAATGTTTCTGTTGAGGAATAACAGAGCAAACGCTCCGTCAGCACAGACACAGTGTCAGATTTTGTTTACAATTGGAAGTGGATTAATTGAAGTGGACCCGCATCAGCTCTGTTCTGCTTTCTATTAGTCTTGTCCAAGTGTCCCCTGAACGTGTTGTCAAACCAAATAAGCAGCACAGTGAGGTGTGACCTTGCTGTTGTCTGTTGGATATAGAAAAAAACTACAGGTTACACTTAAACCTCTGCTGAGTCAGCACAGCTGTGTTTTCTCTGGGGACAGAGAGAGAGAGAGAGAGAGAGAGAGAGTGTGTGTGTGTGTGTGTGTGTGTTTGGAAGAGTTTGTTCATTTTCTTTTCACCCAATTTCACCCATTTGTTCATTGCATGTCATATATCATGTTTCATCTGTTTGTTGTGTGTCTCATTTTTCTTAATGCTGTTATTACTTTCCACTATGTTGCATTGTTTTCATCAGTGTGGGTATTTGTGTGTGTGTGTGTGTGTGTGTGTGTGTGTGTGTGTGCGTGTGCGTGTGCGTGTGCGTGTCCAGATGAGGAGTCAGGCTATAGCTGCCTACATAGATGTCCTTATGGAGGTATTGTAGATAATCAACCTGGGCATCAGCCAGCTGCATAAAGGCTAATTAAAGTGATACTTTGAAAAATGAATGGACTGTTGCATGTTCTTCACCAGACTTCAGTCACATGGTTTGGGGAAAACTTTATATACAGTATATGTGTCCCTGAGTTTATCATTTTAAGTGTTGGTTTCCTTCAGGTTTTTCCAGAGCAAGGTATTTCAACAATTGATTTTCAGATGCAGTGAGCTTTATATTCATAATCACAAATAAGTTTCTTCTTTTGTTTCATTGTTATATCTAATGTAATTCCCTTTGTCCAACACCTTTGTCCATGACATGTCGCAATAACTAGTGGATTTCTGTTAGTGACTTTGGTCCCAATAGTTCTGCCAGCACCAAAATGTTTAGTTGTGCTCGAAATTTGGTGGACAAATTGAAACACGCACACACATGCACACACACACAGGAAAAAAAAACTGTAAAATATATAGATACACCAAAAAAAATACTGAATTGATCTTTGATAAATAGTCTACATGTAAAGATTTGCAGCAGACAAATTGGACAATAAGTAGTGCTATGATGTTCGATGTTACAGTAACTGTGATAATGCAAATTTAGATTTGCAAAAAAAAGTTCACTTGTTATTAACTCGGATTTTAGGCATTTTAGGTGTGTTCATTATACTATCAAAATTTTCATAAAATTAGATTTAAAAAATCTAAATAAATCACCATCAGTACCGCAATATATAGTAATATATCGCAATAAAGAGAGTCGTGATATTATGATATGTATTGTATCGCTAGATTCTTGCCAATCAACAGCCCTGCGACTGTCAGGACAAAATTCATATCTTTCATTATAGTATGGGTTTAGGATATGAAAACCTGCAATGCATCACGTCAGTCTTGTTCTTCCCCAAATCATGTGAAAAGTGCTTCCTGTGAAGAACAATCCACTAAAATTCAAAATATCCAAGTTATCTGTCTCTCTCTTTGTTAATCCTCCACAGCTTTGCTCAAGCAGCAGTGTGTCCTCTGTTTCCTCTCAGCTGTGCTCATACAGGACAGAAAGATGCAGCTAAAAACAATATTTTACATACTCATTGCTACAAACTGCTAAACTTTTGCTCACTTTCAAGAGAGAAATTATATAGCACTCCACAACATTTGTTCTGAAAGATGACCGTTTCTTTTTTAGAATCGTTGGTAAAAGAACCTTTGAGGCATCATGCCAGCATTACCATTTAACATTACAATAAATGTACATATACATATATACACAGCCAGTGCAGAAATCATATACCCTGATTATAAATGATCTATCTACTAGGAGGAGCAGCAGTGCAGCTGCAGTAGCAATAGCCGCAGATCAGCAAGTATGTATCAAGTGGGATTTTTTATTGCAGCTATGTCTGTACAGTGAGGCTGCCTCCATGTAAACAAGTAAGGTGGACCAGTATGATTCAGAATAAGACATATTAAAAATGATTAAAATGCAAAGCTTGGAGACATGGACTGTGTATAAGAAGTGAATGTAACCTCCGGATCAGTGCAGATTAAACCTGCATTCTTTCTAATGGCCAGCAGGGGGCGCCTACACTGGCTGCAAAAAGAGGTTCAATTGTATAGAAGTCTATGAGAAAATGATTGTACTTCTCACTTGATTTATTACCTTAGTTAACATATTTCTAATGAGTTTATGGTCTCTAATTTCAATTTTTCTTCAAAGCAGTGTGATCTTAATAGTGGTTTAGTATAGTAGAGTATCCATGCCACTGTGTACCCTTAATGATTGTGAACTTCTTTTGCGTGTGTGTGTATGGTGTCCTTGAGATCTCAGTCAGATCCACCCTCTCATCCAAATATGGTCACTTCTAGCTCCAAAAAACCACAATGGTGATGGCCAAAATGCCAGACCTGAGGCTTTAAAACAGTAGTCTATAAACCAATGGGTGATTTCATAGTGTCTACGTCCATTTCTTTTATACAGTCTATGCTTGTAGATTTAGTTTGAAATTTTGAAGGAAGAAATGTTTTCACAAACATAGCTCTTCAAAATAATCCATCTGACATTCACTATATTAACATAAAGCTTCTTCCCACTATCAGTTGACAGCAAACGGCTCCTAGTTGCTGTCCCATAATCTCCGCTGTAACAGGTTCTCATATGCATCTTTCAGTGTTGGTTGGAAACTTTAGCTCACTAATCCTTCATTCTGTTCTTTTGTTCTTTGTTCTCCTCTCATATACTGTGGAATTTCTCCTGCTAAGTTGTGTCCTTGAGTGGGATAGAAAGTCAAAGGAGGCAGTGATATATTGTTGCTGACAGACTTAATCATTGATTCATTTATTCATGCACTATGGGGGCATTAATTAGATCATTTACTCATTGATGCATTCATTACTGCCATGATTGCATTTTACAGAAAACATGTGAGTTAAATAAGACTACAAAATGTCATTGTTTTTGGTTTTCTTCCCCCTTCATTATTTAGCCTGAAAAAAGCACTTTGTTGAACCTTTGCAGGGCTGCCTCCATCTGTAAACATTCTCTTCTCTCAGCATGTTGCAATATGGGCGTCCTTCTTACTGCCTCCTCTATGACCCGAAGCCATTGTAATAATGTCCTCCTAGGAATATTGCAACATCACAGTTGAAGTTCAAGTTTTGATTATCATCAACTGACCTGTACCTCAAAAATAACATGAACATGAAGTGCCTCTCTGTAATGCTGTTTTGTCATGTATGGGATGAGAGCAAAGAAACACAAAGTGAAAGGATACACAATTAATGATTTTTTTCTAACGTCTTCTTTTTTTTTTTTATCTTAACACTCCTATCCCTCATCTAAAATCATCATTTTACTTTTTATTTAACACCCCCACCTCTTTTTTGGATCCTCTCCCTCATCCTCCTCTCAGGCTATGACTTTGCGGCTGTCTTGGAGTGGTTTGCAGAGCGAGTGGACAGGATCATTTTACTGTTTGACGCCCACAAACTGGATATCTCTGACGAGTTCTCAGAGGTGATAAAGGCCCTGAAGAACCATGAAGACAAGATCAGGTACTGTAGGGTTGACTTTCAGACATACCCAATTCTAGACAACAGAGATGTGAATAGTTTATAGCAGCATTATACTGTCAGCAGCTCTTTGCTTTCACATAAATCCACTTCAACACGGTTCTCTGTTCTCATTTTCTTTGCCAGGGTTGTGCTGAATAAGGCTGACCAGATAGAGACGCAGCAGCTGATGAGAGTCTATGGTGCCCTGATGTGGTCACTGGGAAAAATAGTCAACACACCTGAGGTATAGTAAACAAGAGGAGTTTGGGGTTTTCCACCATCATCATTTTTGGTGTCTGTAGCCAGAAATTCCAAATTTGGGCAAAAGGTCAGAGCCTGGGGGAACCTGAGATAGGCAAAATGTAGTTGTGTGCATGTCCACAAAACCTTGGTTTTACAGTTGGTGCTGACCAAATTATTAATGGTGATGCAGCTATTAGCTGGATTGTGCCTTTTAGGTCTTCTTTTGTTGATTTGGCTGTCTGTCTCCCTCACTGATAGGTGATCCGTGTCTACATCGGGTCATTTTGGTCCCATCCGCTGTTGATTCCAGACAACAGGAAGCTGTTTGAAGCAGAGGAGCAGGACTTATTTAAGGACATTCAGTCTTTACCGAGAAATGCAGCGCTTAGAAAACTCAACGATCTGATCAAGAGGGCAAGACTGGCCAAGGTAAGGCACGAGTGAAATACAAGGACACTCACTGATGGAGAATCTGCTGTATAGCAGCAAGAGGGGATTCTTACTCTTCTTGTTTGGGGATGTTATTGGACGTGTTTAGGTTTTTAGCACAGGTGTGTGTGTTTCCTATTTATTCTTCCCTTCACTCATTCGCTGTCCCCGCCCCGTCCAGCTGTTAACCTTGACAGAAAAACCTTGTCGTTGTCGCAGAACCAATAGACCCAGACAAATGTCCCTATTCTCCTCTGAGTGAATTGTTTCCTGTTTCCTCTCCGGACAGGAAGTCAGGTAGGAGAGGCGACAGTCGGCCGATGTATTTCGAGGAAACGCAGAGGATGTATGCGTGTATACACTCAAACACACACATGCACACATAGATTCATCAAACAGAAAGTTGAGTGCAGTTTTCCTGTCTGACAGCTGATAGGGTGTGTGTGTGTGTGTTTAGCAATGAGCTTCAAGGACACAAGGTGGATTTAGAGAGAGACACACACGCACACACACACACACACACACACACACACACACCCATCACCAGAGCAACATAATAAATAAGGGTTTTCGCATTCCTTTAGCTATGTTCAATTTGTGTTGAATATTAAAAACAAATGTCAGCAAAGGTAATCCAAGAGCTTTACTGTCTGGGTAATGTCCCAGGACTCCAGGGTTGCAACAGTCTGCTTCTTATGATGTTACATGTAAGACATTTATCAAAAGCTCATCTCCCCCCAGAAAATATAAGAATCGTGACAATGAAAGTTGGGAAGTAACTGGAAGTAAACTTGGTTAATTTCTTCATTAATTATTCATTGTTTATTGGAAAAAACGTATTTCTTGCTGCTTAAAAGACTAAGTGCAGATATCTGCTGTGTTGTTGTGGTCAAGTAATGAAAGGTCAAATTTAAAACTACTTATATAAAACCTTAAAACAACAGCATGTGCAATATATGTCCCTATAAATAATACATTTGCTTCCCATGAGACCTAATGGATGAACTACTCTCATTTTGTCTCATGGGGAGTCAACAGTTAAGGTCATTGCCTAATCCTTAAGACTTTTGTTATGTCAATCCCAATTTTTGATACTCTCTATGGCATTCATCCTGCTATATATAGGGGAGATTGGGGTTGGTTGAAGGTCACAGAAACAAAAACTTAACATTATAATAGTGATTTGTTGACCTCCACTCATCTACTCTGTTGAAACGTGGAAAAAGTCACATAACATTGGTAACATTTCAGCTATATAGTACCAAAAGTCAATAAGAAGTCTGTATTATAAAGTATTATAAAACTTAAATGGGCTACATTTTTATTTAGGATTTGAAAGTTGTGACGAGTGATAGTAGCTAGTTAAGATCATTTCATCACGCATGTCCTTTGTCCTGTTGCTGGTGAGTAAATTAACTTCCACTGTCACAATGCAGGTCCATGCCTACATCATCAGTGCACTGAAGAAAGAGATGCCCACTGTGTTTGGGAAGGAGAACAAGAAGAAGGAACTGATCAACAGTCTAGGAGATATTTACAAACGCATAGAACGAGAGCATCAGATATCACCTGGAGATTTTCCTAATCTGAAGAAGATGCAGGTAAACTGCAAACAACAAAGGAATGTAGATTTATAGATAAAGGTTTGAATAGATGACATCTAAACTTATTGTTTGATATCTTCCAGGACCAACTCCAAGCTCAGGATCTCAACAAATTCCAGGCTCTGAAGCCCAAACTCCTGGAGGCGGTGGATGACATGCTGGCCCACGACATCGCTAGCTTAATGGTCCTGGTCCGCCAAGAAGAAACCCAACGGCCCAACGCGGTGGTGAAGGGCGGTGCGTTTGACGGCACTTTGGACGGCCCGTTCGGCCACGGGTATGGCGAAGGAGCTGGTGAAGGCATCGACGAAGCAGAGTGGGTCGTGGCTCGTGACAAACCAGCTTACGACGAGATTTTCTACACATTGTCTCCCGTCAACGGGAAGGTGACGGGAGCCAACGCCAAGAAGGAGATGGTGAAGTCAAAACTGCCCAATACGGTGCTGGGAAAGATCTGGAAGCTGGCAGACATCGATAAGGACGGGATGCTTGATGATGAGGAGTTTGCGCTAGCTAACCATCTGATAAAAGTGAAACTGGAGGGACACGAATTGCCATCGGACCTGCCTGCACACCTGGTGCCTCCTTCTAAGAGGAAAATACCTGAGTAAATGTAAAATTACACCAACCCCTGACCCCTTAAACCTGTAAGTAGACCCACACAGAGGAAAGTATCCCAATAAGAATAGGAATATTCCTGTAGCATTATAGAACAATGAAAAATATTTGAATGAAAATAGAGCCCACATCCAACTCCCAATCCTGCTCTGTTGCTGCAGTCTTTCCTTCACTTTGAGATACAAATATTACAACAAATGTTCAGTTACATTTAAATTTAAAAAACTGTTAGCATTTGGAATCAAATGCTACATTTCTGTAGCGCTAAAATGGCTTTTACCAAGTTGGAAAAACTGGATCTTTAAAGTCTTTAGCCCAGTGTCTTCTGTATTTAAGGCTGAGATACTGGGATCTGTTAGGTTGGACAGGTGTTATGATGTGTTCACACCAAACAAAGCAAATTTTTCATGTAGCATGATTACATACAAAGTCAATGCAAAGATGGGGAGTAAATGGGCGATTTGAGTAATTTGTGCCAGGCAACTCTAATACGCAGCATTTGCGCGACACTGATTTTGGGATCCTTCTGCATAGCATAACCGTGATCGACTCAAACTCCATTCAGAAAACAACCCTTTTAAAAGTGATTTGCTTGTCAACTTGCAGACAGACCTGATAAAGCATGAATTCAGATTTTTTAGAAATGGTCTCATCATGATGTAATTATATCTGCATACTTTTGATTCATTTATTGCATTTTGGTCATCCAGATGCAGTTCTGGGATGTGTTATGTTATGATCCCAGACACGACAGCGTTTGGTTTTCCGACTACTGTAACAGATAAAAAAATGCAACAATAGTGGTTTCTTCAACAATGGTTGATGCAGCGTGTAAATACAAATTACCCCAATATGTTCCAGAGTTCAAACTTTTGTGAGTAACAAAAGGAAGAATTTGCTTGACTTGCTGCATTTGGTGTGAACACATCGTTAGAGATGTTAGGACAGCTGATATGGTAATTAGTAAAGAAAAACAGATTAAAAATCTCCAACAAGAAACACTGGAATACAGCACAATTTAAGGTGATCCAAACTACTTCAAGCAAATGGGAAGTTGTTGTGAAAGTTTGTCGGAAGGATCATTCAGGTAGAAGGGTGTAAAAATGCGAAATATTATTGTATTATTATCTGTAATCTATACAGTAAACATATGTTTGATTGCAGTATTTCAGATGACCGCCAAAAACATTTCACAATTCTTGCATCTTGAGGTCCTGTGTTATTTTCGGTCTCCTGGCACGGCTGAGAATTCTGCCTTTTGTTTAATAGCGACATTTTAAACAGCCACAAAGATTTCCTGTCAAGTCGCTTGAGAATTCACCCAAACAAAGGTGTAGAAGCACACACACACACACACACACACACACACACAGAACATTAACACAATTCTGGTGATATGGTTTGTCAGCAAAGGACTACACCCACTCTTCATTAAAATCAACATTTTAAATGTGATATTATGCAGATGTTTATTTGTGTGAATGACATCACCATCATTTTACTGTAGCATCTGGATTTGACTTACTGCAATGAAGGTGGAAAATGTTTTTCTAATGAGAAACAAGCAGGGGATAAATAAGATGACAAGCGTCTCTTTTATGATTTTTACATAGCTCTAAATGTCATTAACATGTTTGGAAATACTGTGACTATAATATGGAACTATATATAATGGGTATTGTTAGGACACGTGAGTGTGCCAACAGTCTCAGTATAAATGTATTTTAAGGACTTTGAATGTTGAATGTGCAGACGTTCTCGGTTCTGTGTGGGCACATCCTGACTATTGTATGTATGCATATGACCACATGTAGTGTTATTATTTGTAACGTATATATATGTATTAAGTCTTAAGCATCTCATAGGCTACTGAGTCGGGGATAATTAAGTGGGTTGCTAATTGAAAATGGTGATAACAAAACACTAATCAACACATTTTTCAAATGTTTTTGAAGAAAAAATTGGCTTTTCATTTCACGTGTTTAAATTGTTCAATGTAATAAATGTAATCTCATTTCATGTAGCCATATGCCAGTATGTGTGTATATATACTTCACATTAGGACCATGTTTGTGGTTAAGTCTTGGTCATAAGGTGAAATGCTAAACTAACTAAATTTGGGTTCCCACTTGGTAAGAAATGCTCCAGAATGGACTTAACTGAAATATTTCCGGCCCTTTTGTGCCCCTCCCTCCCTGTGTGTCTCTGTGCTGTTACTGTGAATCTACTGTACATAATAAGACTGTTTGCATTCCATGAACACAGATTAGGAAATCATCCACATCATCTCGGATGCTTTATGCATCACTTGCTCATATTTCACAGACGAGCCAGATCAGATCAACAGAGTAAATCTAAAAATGGATGTTTGTTTAATGTGCATTCTCTGCAAAACAAAGTGCTTGAAATTCACAAGTTGTTTTCAGACCCTGACGGATTGCAACATAAAGTTCTGTGTACTGGTAAATACACTAAGTGGAAACACTGGCGTTATGGTATTTCCTCTGTTTTTAGATGCTTTGCTAAATCTGTACTTCACTGCTTTTCTGTCGACATACACAGTCCAAAAGTGTAATAAAAGTTAATTTACTCAACTTTTTTGCCTTGTTTTTTTGTGTGTGGAGCTTTTAGAGTGGTTAGTGGCTATATTTTTCACAAGACAACATACATTTGTATATAAAGCTGACTTCCTGTGAGAAAATCAGACAGTAGATGCAGTTCATTTTCTTTAAGTTCTTAACCCAACAGTTGAGTGAAAATCCATACTAACTCAGTAAGGAAGATGTTAATATTTAGATTATAACTCATTGTTTCAATCAAATTTGAAAAAGAAAAAAAATCACACTAGAAGCTCATGTCTTCATTCCTGAGCTTGCAAGAATGGATTTTATGTTCAGATAGATAGTAGCATAATCAGAGGCAGACTGTTGCACAAAAAGTGCACAATAGAACTGATAGAGAATCAAACATCTTGAATTAGTTAATTTCTGGGGTGTATCAATACAATGCACCCAAGAGACTCAATGAATTACAAAAACATGTTGTGTTTTGGTCCCAACTATTGAAAAATAGAGGAGAACATACTGTATGTTAACCTTTTCCTCTTCACCTCTGCCTACCATACACCCATTTTTGTATATTTGAGAGCAGGACAGGGGGTCTTTAGGGGGGGATAGCAGGTCAACAGTAGATGTAGAAGTTGTGAACATTGAAAGCTTGGAATCTGAAGATTCATTTGAGAAGCTCAGGATTGTGTTAAGTTTTGGTTAGGCTTCTATTCAAATTATGAAAGGGTGTGCACATTTCATGAGGATCAGATTATCCTTGAGGACACAGCAGGTCATTTTATGTGAGTCAGTCCATTTCTGAAATTCCATGACTGCTTAGGCACCCCAGTATGAAGACATAAGCCAGGGGTGGCCAACCTGTGGCTCCAGAGCCTCATGTGGCTCTTTAGGCCGCCTGCAGGGGCTTCCGGTGGATGAGACAAAAAAAATTATATACATATTTTTACATTAAAATGTTCATTTATCAATGGTGTAGACCAAAAGCTATTTGTATTCCTCAATTGTAAAATTGTATAGCCTTTTTACAGCATATTAAAAAAGTTTTGACATTTAAGTCAAATAAAATGTGCTTCATAGCTTACGAAAGTCTCCGGCCCGGCGCCTTAACCTCTAAATTTTGCCAACTTTGAGTTTAGTTTTGAGTTCCCTGAGATAGACTAGTTTTGAAAATCGTATTAATAAATGCTCAATATGACTATTAATAATGTTGGTAGGTTAATTTAGACTTATTAGGCTGTTTAATTTTCATTTAAGGCTCAATATGAGGTTTGCGGCTCCATTCCGCGATTTTCTCTTTTTTTTTGGCCAACAGTGGCTCTTTAGTTAGTAAAGGTTGCCCACCCCTGACATAAGCAAAAAAACTATATATGCATAAAGTGGGCATGTCTGCAAAGAGGAGACTCTTTGGAAATGGCCATGTCAGTTTTCAGTTCAGCCTGACATTGGAGTGTCATTTAGCCACTTTCCCAACAAGCTAGCATGGATCCATTCGGTCTTCAATTTTCATATGACAGCAGTGTCTTCACTCTCGCTATAAAAGTGAGCCTGCTTCAGCCTTTAAAGACTGTAATGTGGGCAGAGGAAGAGGATATAAGTGACAAAAGTGAATTTCTTCATGTTAAACCTCAAGTAGTGAGATTTTCCATCAGTGTTACAGTAAGTCAGTGAGGGTTATTTGTGCTTTTAATACAGCTGAATGTGGCGGGGCAATGTTTCTTTAAAATGTCCTGTTCTGTATTTACATGAGGGGCAGATTTCCACATTATTATCAAGAGCCACTGACATCGATATCCATAACATGACAGGAGCTAAAAAATATGACAGGAAATATAAGACATTTTATGTTTTATCAAGGGACTTGTATATGCATGTGTGTGTGTGTGTGTGTGTGTGTGTGTGTGTGTGTGCGCGCGCATGGCAGGAAGTCAAAGCATCCCCTCAGACCATGAGACCCCTAAGCATATACACACACACATACATAGGGAAGATGCAGCACTCTCTTTTCTCACACAGGAAGTCTGTTCTTGTCCACCATTTCCCGTCTGTCCCACCTTGACCCTCACACACACACACACCAACATACACATCCACAAGATGTGGAGCACGAGTCAACTTCAATTTTGTTTTAGATGTATTTATTTTAAAGGCCACTTGACTGAAAGAACCCAGAGGAGTTTAAGTTTCAGAAGAGGACATGCAGCTTTACTTTTTTTATATTCAATTTGAAGAACAATTAACAGCGATTAGAGAATATAAAGGCCACTATGTTTTGATGGTGCGTTTGCGTGTGTGGGCTTTGTAGTTCTGGAACTGTTCCTACATCATAAAACTAAAATTAGTCACAGAAAAAAAAATAATAGTAAGTAGGAAAAAGTATTTTGGTCTTTCCTGGAATTTGTGGAGGAATGAGACATAAAAAGATACCGAAAAAGCCCGGAAACAGACCTCAGAGTCAGACAGACAGAGAGAGGAGAAAGAGTCGGCGACAGCTGAAACGTGTTTGTCTCTGGTTTTGGTTTGTATCTTATCTGTTCAGGGGGAAACACGGAATATCTTGAACTGGTTCGTCAGTGGTAAAAAATGTGGAGACGTCTGTCAGCGGTGATATATGAGCGTTTATGTGTGTTTGTGTGCAGTGAACGTGTGTGATGGATGTGTGTGTTTGTCTGCTGGGGAGTCACGCACGAGGAAGCTATAGATCAGGATTAAACATATACACCCAGACACACCAGGGAGCTGGTATCTGAGAACACTGGGTGTGGACGATGGTCACACACACACACCCAAACATACGTACATACATGTCACTGTCATGACTGTTGTAAACACAATCTATCGTCATCCTGCAACCACGGGTTAAAAGTATAAAATAACTCTATTATTAATAAGTCTATTTATTAGTTGTTGTTTTTTTAAGCTTTAAACTGCATCGCACAAGTAATAGTTTAAATAAATAATATATGCATTTACAGGCCTCTAATATACAGCAGTTTCAGCTCATTAATATTAATAACAACAAAATCTATTGAATAAAGTATTGGAAACTGATGTATTATATCACCGACATATGTTTGAAGATAATTAAGTTAATCATCATATGATAACTGATCATGTGATCATCATGTGATCACTGCTTTGTCCCGTTATTTTGGAGTCAGAATCGTGACCATGTTTGGAAATGAGGATGCCTTTGGTCTAGAGAGGGTACGCAGGTTAACAGCCCAGACAGAGCCAGGTACTGTTAACATAGCAAACACTAAGTTACCTGCTAATGCATGCAAGCTACCCAGCTTTGCTAGAAATGTGTATCCATCATTAACATGTACACTCACCGGCCATTTATGCATACCTGTTCAACTGCTTGTTAACGCAAAATCTAATCATCCAATCACATGGCATTAACTCAATGCACTAAGGCATGTAGACATGGTGAAGAGAAGCTGCTGAAGCTCAAAGTGAGCATCAGAACGGGGAGGAAATGTGATTTAAGGGACTTTGAACGTGACACAGTTGTTGGTGGCAGACGGGCTGGTCTGAGTATTTCAGAAACTGCTGACCTACTGGGATTTTCACACACAACCATCTCTAGGGTTTACAGAGAATGGTCCTAAAAAGAAAAAATATCCAGTGAGCCAAAATGCCTCGTTGATGAAGGGTCTCTGAAGAGCATCTCTGAACGCACAACATGTCCAACCTTTTTTTTTTAACAATGTTTTTATTAGTTTTCAAGTTTTACAGTAAAATTCAAGCAAACAAAAGAAAATGATAACATACATAAAGAATGCAGAGCAGAACCCAAACCTTCATACACACACCCATTCACACCAGGTAGATTTGCACGAAATTATATAGGCCTATGTATACATACACGCACACATACATACACATGCATGCATTGCACACGTATGCATATCTAAACAACATGTACATACATATATTCTTATAAACATGTCCAACCTTAAAGAAGATAGGCTACAGCAATAGAAGACCACACCGCCACTTTATTAGGTACACCTTGCTACCTAGTAAAGTGGCCGATGAGTGATACCCGTAAAAATGTTAAAAATCACTTCAAACAGAGGCTCTGGTCCAGGGCTCCCCTGACCCATTAGACCTGTGCCCCATTGACCCATTAAATAACACTATCCACCCCTCTTTGACAGTAATTGTCATCAGCTGCTTCTTTTCAAATGCCAGCCAGGAGCTTCACCAAGAAGACATTGCCTGTGTTTAGTTTACACTATTTACACAGACTAATCCACATCTCTGCAGGCAGCTCAACCAACCAATTGGGGTAATAAGTGCAGCGACATGGACAAGATCCCTCACCAGCTTCCCATCAGCAAACACGCCGACTTTGTTTGATGGAACACACGGCCGAACCGAGGAGGTCCTTGTGAAGGACCCTGAACCTGGCTCACTTACGCATCCACTTGTGACTCTGAGTCACAGCCATTACTGCTTCGATGAGTGTGTGCATGCTCGAGGGAGGGGTGGTCACAAGGTTGGTCGAGTGGTGACACCCTACTGTTAATTGCCCGCTGTCTCCATGGTGACAGAAAGTGTGAGAGCAGGGCATGATAACAAAACAAAATACACATTTATTTCACTTACAGCTTTCTTTTTCAACAACCACAAGACTGTTGTTATGAAGTTGTCATTAAAATGAATTCAATTTAGTCAAATCATGAAATTAAAATTTAAATGAATTTAGAAGGAAAATTTATTTGAAGGAGATGTTGTCACATGATGTTACAAGTATGAATCTGGTTGTAATCTAATTATAATATAATAAAAGTTGATGGAGCCATTGATGAGTCTATGAATGACTCTTCACATGCTGTTTGAACTGGTGTTCGTCAGGTCAGCTGTTTGTATCCTGTTACTGAAGGAAACAACTAATGTGTAAAACGTGTCTCTGTGTTAAAAGAAACCCCAAGTCCTGGTGGCCTTAAACCTCTTCCTGGCTAAAACAGAGGCCGTGGAGGAGGTCAACATCCTGTAACACACACACACACACACACACACACACACACACACACACACACACACACACACACACACCAACGTTCATGATGCAACCGTTCATTTATTTGGATGTTACACTGTACGTCCATCTCAGGGAATCTCTTGTGTCTTTTGCTTGCTAAACAAATCTGACCTTTGACCTTTAAGAATAACAAGCATCATTGTTTTCGATCCAGAAATATTCCACCTTTTGACTGAGATTAAATTTAACTAAACTGTGATGTTATTTATGTGTAATAATTATTTATACCTCATACTGTGAGCTTTTCCAAATCCCCTGGATGATATTTTTCATGTGTCTGCAAACTAATGATACTTCTAAAACAGTTCAGCTTTGTCATTTTTAAAAACAATATATTATACACACCTTAGGTTTTTATTGTTATTTTATCTATGCTATATTTATGTTTCTTGACTACAGTATTTGCTTTTATCTCTTAATATGTTTATTCCCTTGCACTAAAAGACCAAAGCAAATGCCTTCTATGTGAAAACTTACTTGCAAATAAACCAGATTTTGATTCTTCGTTCACACCTGGTGGACAAATAGGTTAATTATTGTGTAAAATTGGGAATTTCTTCTGTTAAGAATACATATATAATATCTGCTGTCAATTCCGATTGTCACGTTTGGTCTGTTGTTGTCTTAATTACTTGTTTTAGTAACTCTAGATCTCCTGCCTACATGGGCAACACAATACTTCTTATTACACAGTAAGATAGGACGAAGTAAGATAGGTGAAATGTGGTTTTATGTATTATAATTTTCATCTGAGAGACATGCCAGATAACTTTCAGGACGTGTTGCTGTATGAGAACTCCCTGTTCTTCACTTCATGACAAATTTGGGTGTTTTTTCCTGTATATGTGCGGCTTTATGTCTGTGTGTGCATGTAAGTGGAAGTGTGTGTGCACCACATGCAGGAACAGGAGTTTTCATCATTGTTATGTAAGAGTTGTCCAAATGAGGAATTCTCTGATATGTTATCAAGGAACATAATGTCTTTTTGAGAGAGCAGGCACCAGACTGACTCAGCTGTCAACGACTCATTTATTCAGGCGTAGACCAATCATCACTATTATTCCTACTGATTATTATGAGAATAGTCAGTTCAAGGTACCATTTTTATCATCTTAAAGGTATATTATGAAACATTTCTGCATTAAAATGCCAAAATCCAACTAGACTTATATATATTTGAGTTGCATACATTAATTATTTCCAACAATGTTCAAATCTGTGATTTTATTCAAGGTAATGATTCAATAAACCTCATCACCTGTCAATGGATTTATATCCTCTTTAGCCCTCTAGTTGCTCTCATTTCCGGGGAAGCAGATGATGAAATAGTAAATCAAAAAATGTCACAGAATTACACTCAGTAACTAGCCTGGGTATACCCATACTGCCTTGCGCGCTCGAATTTCATTTCGAACCTCCATCCAGTCTGCCAACCAGAGAGGTTTCTTAGCCCTGTTTTAGGGATCCAATCACAGAGCGGGGAGGGACGGCAAGACGATGATGCGTACTACTCGGCAGATGGAAGCTTGTAGTTTTCTTACGGATCCAACATGGCTGCAGCAGACGCGAAACTCTCTTTAGCTGTAGATGGTGTTTTAAATAGTTTAGAGCGAAAGTTGAAAGGCGAAAGGTCTCTCGCCGGCTCCGCTGTCCCCCGGCTCGTAGCGAGATCACCGGCGTTAAGGTAGTAATTTCTTTGATTCTTGAACCAGTTAAGTCAAAGTGAGTGCTGTTACACCAGCATCTAAGGTAATGTGTACGAGAATGTTACAAAAAAATACCAAAAAGTTCAACATGCTCATAAAGTTATCTTTAGTCTGATTGTCGATACGGTTGCTGTCATCTAATGCTAACAAGTTAATGTTACCTAACATTACACAGTTATTTCATCAGCCTGAAATGACATAATGTGAAAAACATAAGCATGCATCACATGGACCAAACTGTAATATATTAACTTGTTCGTGTAGATTATTTCTCTTCAGATAGATTTGTTAAACAATGAGGACCACAACTCCCAAGATCCCATGCTACTTCAAGATGTCATACAGTGCCTTTGGAATACATTTTCTACTGTCACTTTATGGGGACACTACCAGTTTTACACATGAAGTTTAGTTCTGATATTATCAACAGAAAGCCTTTGGATTCGTAGCACTTTAAACAAATGTTTACCACATCAAATATGCCATCAAGTTGCACCATGGGTAGTCTAGTAACTACTGTTATTTTTATTCTATTTATTTGTTTTACATCAAACGATTACTGTCAGTATGTCATTTTTAGATCCAGATTAGCCCACCACTTCCCACGACCAGTTGTTGCTCCATGTGTGGTTCTTTATCAAGAATTTTATAGCCTGATATATAGACATATTGTACCTTAATAGTCCAATTTTGCTTATGTCCATTTGCGTAAAGGCTGAGCATTTTTCCCGCAGACAGGGTAGTCGTCCTGGAGAGCCAGCATGCTTACTGAAAACGGAGGGAACACTGTATCACTTGATGAATGAGCGTCTGTTATCTGAACTGGTCAAGAGCCAGGATGAGGAGAGGATGTGCCGAGAGGAGACTGTGGATATGGTTCGCTAAACATTTTCCTCTTTAACACGCAGACAGGATGTATTCTCAGAAAACACAAAGCTGAATTATAAACACAGTGGTAATAAAAGCCTGATGGTATTTTTGAAGTTGATAATCCAATTTAAAAAATGACAAAAGCACTTTCACACTATGTGGCATATTTTGATTCCTGACATGGAAAAAAGTTCCCATCTGATTCATAATCTCCCAAAAAACATCACTGTGGAATCCATGTGTGACACACCAAAAGTTATAATATCGTAACATTCAAATGTCCCACTGTGATTTATCTAAGACAAGATTTCTATACACAGATCTGCCTAATCTATTGACCTTTCTGGTGTTAAACCTACACAAATACATCTTCACAAACACAAATAATGGGAATACACAAAGAAAAACGATAAGATGACTGGAATAAACTAAACAAAAAAGAGCAAACAGCAAAGACTAAACTCCTCTGATTACATATGTCTCTGCTGCCACTCAGTGGTCACTCTGATACTGCAACAGTTTAGGCTTCATGTTCAAATATCTACAGCACTTTAGATTGTGTTGTTCGAATTTGTTTAAATACACAGGGAATATTTAAATTTTTTCAATTGCAAGGAATGTTTACAATTTTGTTCAAGATCTGTGGTGTGTTTTTTGTTTTAGTTCCGAAAAATAACTACAGCTCTGACTGTTAAATGTTTTCTTCTCTGGCATCCTGAAACATGTTGATTGAAAAATGTTAAATGTTGTTAAATGTATGAATTAGGGTTGTCAAAAGTATCGATACTCAAAAAAGTATCGATACTAAAACGTTGTATCCGGATACAATACTCATTTTCAAAAGTATCGACTATCTGAAGCTTGTTATCATAGTCGCAGTTTCTTTTTGCATAACTGTTTTTTATTATAAATTTTTAACCTGTGGTTCTGTTAATTTTTACATGTTGCATTTTTCTTGTTGATAAAAATATTTCTGTTAAATTTTGGGGTCTTTGTTTTTATCCTTGTGGTATCGAAAATGGTATTGAGTATCGAATATTTTCCTGAGTATCGTATCGAGTTGAAAATTTTAGTATCGTGACAACCCGAATATGAATCATTTGTTGTAGTTTGTTTCCTCTTCGTCTTTGGCTCAGTGGAGCTGCTCTGTCTGTGTCTTCAATGGCTAAAGGTACTGGTTTTTGGTTTGTGAAACTATTCAAGTGTTTAATTAAAAAATAAACTGAGTTCATAGATAAGGAGATTGATACCACTGTCATTAATAGGCTAAATATAACATTACAGCCAGCAACCAGTAAGCTTAGCTCAGCATAATGACTGTCAACAGTCTGCCTGTCTCTGTCCAACAGTAACACTATCCACCTACCAGCACCATTAAAGCTCATTATATTACATAACATTATATATTATGTGGTTAGTCTGTAAACAGCTGCTCTCCATTTCATTGTGGTTACTTTTCAAGTATGAGGGACGAAAAATGACATAAGTAGAAATATGTAAATACATAAAGAAAATGAATAAATGTAGAAATAAATAGAATATATGAATCAATGCAAAAAATAAATGTACATTTTATGTTTTTACATGTATTTTATTATTTATTTATTCATTTATTTCTACATTTTCATTTATTTATTTGGTAATCTCCACATTTATTTTTAAATTTCCACGTGTTCATTAATCTATTAATGTATATTTCTACTTGTGACATTTTTCATTTTTCAGTCAAAAATGTCAATCAATCCTCTTTTTTATAGTTACAAACTTGTAAAACTCACTGAATGCAACACTTTCCACAACTCCTGTGTAATGTATGATGTAGTTTTTAGACTCAATGACAGACTTTCTTTACCCACTCACGACTACAACACGAGAGGGAAACAACTTATAAAGGCAAAGAAACGGAAACTGAAATGAAAAAGTCTTAGCGTGACCATTTAAGGCCCACAGACTTGGAATGAGCTTGAGAGGACGATAAAAAGAGTCTGCATCTCTGTCTATCTTTAAAAAGAGATTAAAACAAAAACTACTGTCGAAATATATGTAGCTCAAGCCGGGGTCACTGTGTTTTTTGGGGGGGGTTTTCTGTACCAGGGTCTGATGTGTTTTTGTCATTGTGTTTAAACTTTATACTCTTTGTACTTATGTAATTACTTTTGGGGTTAGGTATGGGAATCAGGTAGAAATAGGAATTATTATCTTCATTTTTTCCTCAGAATATATTGTATTGTTATTTTGATGTTCTGGGCCCCCGTTTATAAACTACTGATAGCTTTTGGGGTTACCCTTTTTACAAGATCACGTTTTGCTGTATATTATGATTTGAAATTTTCATTTGGATTTTAAAGTGATTTGTAAAAAAATAAAATTAAATAAAATGAGCTTGGTCTATACAAACCCACACAGACTGGCCTAATTAGGCAGTAAGTGACACACTTATGTGGATAAACCATATAAATATAAACATAAATAGGGTCATAAATGATCAACCTGTTGGCTCTCTCTCTTGCATGCTTTGCACCACTACCGCCTGTTTGGTTGTCATTTTAAACAAGAGTTTAAAGGCTCATGTCTTTGTACATGTCTTGAGTTTGGCTGAAGTCATCAAAATAGAAAAAGAATCGTAAAGGCAGGGCAGGAAGCTAAGATGATCTAATTTGCGGTGAAACTCAATCTCTCTCCTCCTCCCACCATCCTTACCACCTTAACACCCTCTTTACTGCAACACCCCGATTTGTAAGTCGGATTTTCCATTTCAACCTTTCCATACCAAGCCTCTACTCACTCAAGTGATGTCATGTGAGCAAATTTCCAAGTGTGTCTGATCCTTCCGGAGCCACAGAAGGCTTTAAATTACCTTTTTGTATTCAAATTTTTAGCTCTACCTGAGACTTAATGAACAGATACAGAACAAACATACCTTGACGGTATGTTAGGATGAAGGAACTTTATCTTTGGCCACAAGGTCAAAGACATGTTTTCTAAAATGTATAGATTTAGAATAGGACGTAGTTAGGATTTTATCTATAATATATACAATAACCCATGTCTAAAAAATGTCTGTGCCAATAGAAGGTGCAACAACATACTTGCTGTCTACTATATTTGTTTTCACACGTCCATGTTAGAGCATACTTGTTACATTTTACCCGGTTACAAACCACAGGTTTCCGTTTAAATCAGCAGAGGGTGAATTTCTGCAGCATCCAGTCTGTGCCGTGTTGTGTTTGTCTGTATATCTCTTTACCTGTGTGTCTATAACGGCAATGACTCATAACCAGAAGATGTTTTTCTCATAACACTGTAGTAGCAGATTTCTTTATATGTGTATTCTTTTCTGCAAATGTATGATGCACATTGTGATACAAACTCAGAATATAACACACTATATTTAACAGAAAACATCCACATCTGTACTGAACTAACATGTCAACAGATCAATCAGGCTGCTTGAAATGAAGTGGTCTTTCACGATCTTTTCATGAAAAAAACTTAGTAAGTTTTGTATGTTATGGTATGTTGTGAAATTAAACTATTTTAATAGGCCACCTCTTAGTGTGCAATATGTGTGTGTGTGTGTGTGTGTGTGTGTGTATGTCACTGTTTTAGAACTTAACTGGTGCACAGGTGTGCCCCTGTGGCTTGAAGGTTAAAGTGCTGCTGACCATGAACCACAAACGCTCCAATTCAGGCCTAGCTGGGGACCCTCCCCACCTCCGCCCCTTCAAAATAAAAATAAAAAGTGTTGTTTTTACACGAAACACTTTATATTAGCTGTTGCACCCCCCGAAATCTTCCTAAACCTTTAAATTCTGTGTCCCTAACCTATATCAGCATAAGTCAGTGTATATAGTTTCAATAATCAAAAATGCTCTTAAATCGCTGTGAATTTCATCCAGAATTGCAGGTATTGTCCCACGTATGCAGTTTTTTCCCCCCATTTCACAAAAATGCTGGGGAAAATATATTAGCATTCAGTGAATAACCAGCCATCATTTCTTGTCTCTCATTATTTTAAAGCATGTTCTCTGACAAACCACATGCACTAGAGAAAGGATGAAAATGTTTTAACCACGGTGCATCTGCAGGCTGCACAAATACACACACACACACGTAAAATGACTGAGGTACGGTCATGATGTTTTCGACAATATCAGTTCTCACCCACAACGTCCTCCATCCTCCGCCCCTCACCCCTCACCCCTCACTCATCTTCCCCTGCTCTCTCTTTTACTGAGAAACATTGACCACATGTCCGCACTTTGCATGTTGGGTAGTTTCAGGTTATGGTCTTTTTTTTGTCAAGTAATGGAACATACACACACGCACAAACAGCATTATATAAGTGAGGGGCTATGAGTTAAGCGGACAGAAAGAAGACAATTACATCGAAGTGCAGGCCAGATAGACGACAGAAGACAATCAACACGATGACGATGATGAAGAACCCCGTCATTCTGGTGACCTGTGTCGTGCTTTTCTCATCTCTTGCCGTCCTGGCATCTCAAGGTAGACTGGCTGCATTACATTTTCTTTCATTTTTTTAAAGGTCATATATATCTTAAGGTCATTGGAATAAAAGTGTTATTTGAGAACAGGTCAAATTAATCAATGACGCAGTTCAATTTTTTTTAAGATTAAACCCAACAAAAGTTGGGTTATTAAAAAGATTAAAATTAAGATTAAAAAAGATTAAAAAAGACCAATTAAAAAGATTTATCAAGGTTTTTACTAGGTGGAGAAAGGACTAAAAGTGTCTCATTATTGAGAGTATTTTTTTAAATGCTGAGAAAAACAGACATGTTAAAAAAATTGCAGGAGATTTTAGTATTTTTCAAAATGCTGGTAAGATTATTAAAATTATTATGATGAGCAGGTTTCAGATGCGTTGATGCAAAACACGGTTGTTGATGTTGTTGTTGATGTCGTGGTTTTGTGTTGACTACCACTTCATCTCTTTATGTTCTCAACCTTTCTGTTCTCTTCTCGGTTTCCCAGGCGCCTTTGGTCCAGATGAGTGCTGCTTTAGTTTCATCTCCACAAAGCTGCCTAAAGACAAGGTGGTGAGCTTCAAATACACGGCCAAGCAGTGTGCGGTTCCGGGAGTCCTGTAAGTGTCTTATCTCAGGAATATATAAATATATTCTAATATAATTAGAATATCTTGGAAAAAGTAAATTTCCAGTAGTTCAAGTCAAAAAGCCCCAACCAAGTATTGAGTGCATATAGATGACATACTTTTCAGAGGCCAACATT